>NC_048308.1:24487449-24668025 GCF_013100865.1 Trachemys scripta elegans
GAGCACTATGGGCTTCAGGCAGCCCCCTTGCCTCCAGACCCCAGCCGGGGGCGCAGGGTCCGGAGGCATAGGGGCTGCCGAAGCCCAAGCGCTACTGCTGGGCGCTTCCCCTCCCGGGCTCCAGCTGCGCTGGGGAAGCGCCGGCCGGGGGCGCAGGGTCTGGGGGCTGCCCGGCAAACCGTGAAGCCGGTAGCACTCGGGCAGCCCTTTTTGCATGGCTGGGAGTGGGAGGGAGGAGGGGGCGGAGTTGGGCGGGGAAGGGGTGGAGTTGGGGCGGGGCTGGGGGTGGGAAATGGTAACCCTACTCAGTTCTCCACAGGCAAAAGGTTAGAGCGCACTAGCCTACTGCATCCTTCCATGATGCTGTGTACTAAAATAAGGATGGGGCTGTTCCTAATATCTGGAGAATGGAAGGGTCCCAAGTGTGGTGATTTGTATTCTTCAGATACAGGCAGAGGTATGGAAATGAACCTGAGACAGAGATAAAGTGACTTGCTGCAGCTCATATGTGAGTTACTTGCAAAGCTGGGGTTGGAAATCAGGTGCTCCTGACTCCCAGGCCTGTGCAGGCTGCAGTGCCTTTCACATCAGACTGAAAGAAAAGAGAATCATTGGTGAAAACAATATTATAAAATAAATGTTGTTTGCAGTGTTATTGTAGCCATGTTGGTCCCAGGATAATAGAGACACAAGGTGGGTGAGGGTAAGAAGAGCTCTGGGTAAACTCAAACATTTCTCTCTCACCAACAGAATTTGGTCCAATAAAAGCTATTTCTTCACTCACCATGTATCTCTAATAAAATAAACATCAGCTTGGCTTTGACAATGAGCACCTTGAAGTGCCCTGTATCTTTGGATGTTCTGATTCTTTCTGAACCCTGGGAATGTGTGTTTGGATGATTCACTCTAGCAAATGAGCCTAGAAACCCAGAGATGGTGGAAGCTAGGTCTCACTTTCAGCTGGCATGTGCAATGGTTAATAAAGTTTCTCGTATCTTCTAGAATAAACCACAACTCCAGCTCAATAGTCTGGAGACAGGTTATTCGTGGTGAGGTTGGAGCATAAAAAATTGTACAAAACCTACCGCTTAGCAGCAGATTGTGCCAGTGGAATTTTGTGAGTAGAAGTTGTGTGCTCACAGCTGTGTAGATTTGACCCTTTGAGTGGAATGAAGCAGAGCAATCTTTGTTTTTGCTAGTTGCAGTTCTACATACATGTTTGGACACTTCTGAATAGGAGATATTTATGTTCACACACCATTCAGCAGTATAGGCAATTCATTTGGCTATTACATTGCCAAAAGTAATACATTATGTTGGAAAGATAAATTGAGTCAAACAATGCTTCACTAAAATAGTTGTGAGCTAGCAAGCCTGAAAACCGAGCAGCGTGATCTGCCATTTGTTACGTTCCACTTTCTGGGTTGTACTGTTGGATGGTGTGAAACAAAGGTTGTGTTATGCAGAGGTCAGACTAGGTGATCTAACGGTTCCTTCTGAGCAGGAAATCTGTGAAACCAGGTCCAGAGATACAGCAATTAACTCTATTCTTTTTGAGTTTGTTACTGTTTATGTTCCCGGCATACACACAGAAAAATTAGAATTACCTTTGTTGAAAAGTTGCAACATAGTCTACTTTATTTCTGAGAATTCAGAATTAAACCATGCAAGAACCCCAAAACAGAAAATGGGCTGCTCCCTAGGGTAGACTCACTCACAACGTTCCCCATCTTATTGTAAGTTGGCTTTCAGAAAAACTGATTGCTGATCACACAGAGCAGAGCCTGCCTCCTAGCTTGCAAGCAAAAAACAGGAAAACCCCAGCCCCACGCTTAAAGTGATCGCTTGCAAATCCAACATGGTCCTCAATACACCACAGTTAGCACATAAGGAATTAAAACTGACTTTACATCTGTCCACTAATACTCATGGGAAACTTTTAGCACTTGTCAAACATTATAAAAACAAACAAATACTGCTTCTCCTTTCCCCATCACTTGCATTTATTGTGAGGTACCTTGTTTGCAAGCCACTAATTAAAAAGCAAATGCTGTCATGTATACTGCCACACATGTCAAGCACTGGTAACTCTCATCAACTCCAGCCTGTCATCTCACCCTTTGATAGCAAGTAGTGTGAGTGAAAGGGTTCAAGTGGAAAGAGTCCTCAGTGATACTGTAAACGGAAAACTTCATAGTGGAAATTGAATCACATTTATTTCTCTCAATAGCTTTTTATAGGCTGCCTACTACTACTACATCTTTAAGAAATTTTAATTGGAGCATCCATCAATCCAGACTGATCTATTTATGTAAAGTGCTTCTGTGAGAAAAATCATAGAGCAATGCATGATAGGAATGCGTCAGGTGGCTCAGGCTTATCTGAGAAAAAGAGGATCTGCAGGCTGTCCAGTGAAGACATCCCAAGGGCAGAGAAATTTAGGAGGTTATTGTCGGGGAAAGGGGAATTTCTGAGATAGCAGAGAGGAGAGATGGGGCAGTCTCTTGAGCTCATGATGGATGTGGGTGGGGAGAGAGAGAGTATTTTTCAGTCAACTGCCAGAACCTGTGTCTATATGAGAAATCTGGAAGAGTTCAGACTTGTACAATAAGGTCTGCATTATCTGGTAGGTATAATGGGTGGTACTGTGTATAATTTTATGTTGGAAATTAATTGTGCTACATGACTTCACTGCAGCATTAAATGTGATATGTTATGCTAAGTTATAATGATACAAAACCATCTAGGGTCCAAAACTGTAAGTGAAGAGGTTTTATATGAATTAGCTAGTTGCTACTTTTAGCAAACCTCTCAGAAAACACAAACACCATAGGTGAAATCCTAGCTTGATTGAGTTTAATGGGAGTTTCTCCAATGATTTTAATAGAGCCAGGATTTTTTCACCCCTGGCCTCCAACATATTTCTGATTAAAATCAATTCACTTGATAAACATAAGAACACGTGAGCCATGAAAACATAATTCTCAGACCTGAAATCTCCATTCACTTCAGTTTTACAAAAATACATTTTTGTGATTATTTCATAAAAGCTGGCTTTGCTAGCTCCTTCAATGTGCCCAGGCAGCCTCAGCCTACAGTGCACTGGAGATAGAATTGTAGGCCTGGAAGGGACCTCAAGAGGTCATCTAGTCCAGTCCCCTGCACTCATGGCAGGACGAAATATTATCTAGACCAACCCTGACAGGTGTCTGTCCAATCTGCTCTTAAAAATCTCCAACAAAGGAGATTCCATAACCTCCTTAGGCAATTTATTCCAGTGGTTAACCACAGTTAGAAGTTTTTCCTAATGTCCAACCTAAACAGCGCTTGCTGCAATTTAAGTCCATTGCCTTTTGTCCTATCCTCAAAGATTAAGGAGAATAATTTTCTCCCTTCTCCTTGTAACAACCTTTTATGTTCTTGAAACTTGTTATCATGTCCCCTCCGTCTTCTCTTCTCCAGACTAAACAAACCCAATTTTTTCAATCTTCCCACATATGTTTTCTAGACCTTTAATTATTTTGTTGCTTTTCTCTGGACTTTCTCCAATTTGTCCAATCCTTTTCCTGAAATGTGGTGCTCAGAACTAGACACAATGCTCCAGCTGAGGCTTAATCAGCATGGAGTAGAGTGGAAGAATTACTTCTCAGATCTTGCTTACAACTTGCCTGCTAATACAGCCCAGAATGACGTTTGCCTTTTTTTTTTTTTTGGCAACAGTTTTATATTGTACATTGGCCAAACCGGACAGTCTCTACGCATAAATGGACACAAATCAGATGTCAAGAATGATAACATTAAAAAACCAGTCGGAGAACACTTTAACCTCCCTGGTCACTCAATTACAGACCTAAAATTACAGACCAATTCTCTGACAAAAAAACCTTCAAAAACAGACTCCAACAAGAAATTGCAGAATTGGAATTAATTTGCAAACTGGACACCATTAAATTAGGCTTGAATAAAAACTGGGAGTGGATGGGTCATTACACAAAGTAAAAACTATTTCCCCATGCTAATTTTCCCCCTACTGTTACTCACACCTTCTTGTCAACTGTTGGAAATGGGCCGTCCTGATTATCACTACAAAAGTTTTTTTTTTCTCCTGCTGCTAATAGCTCACCTTAATTGATTAGTCTCATTATTGTTGGTATGGCAACACCTATTTTTTCATGTTCTGTGTATATATATCTTCCTACTGTATTTTCCACTGCATGCATCCGATGAAGTTGGTTTTAGCCCACGAAAGTTTATGTCCAAATAAATGTGTTAGTCTCTAAGGTGCCACAAATACATCTCGTTCTTTTTAGAGTTATATTGTTGACTCATATTTAGCTTGTGATCCACTATGAGCCCCAGATCCATTTCTGTAGTACTCCTGCCTAGGCAGTCATTTCCCATTTTGTATGTATGCAACTGATTGTCCCTCCCTAAGGAGAGTACTTTGCATTTTTCCTTATTGAATTTCATCCTGTGTTTGTGAGCATGTATTGATCTGGTAATGTGGCTGCTCCTTTGAGTATCAGAAAAACGTTTTGTATATTGAATAGAGTTTTAAGAAGCCTCTCAGTTTACTGGGCCTATTTGCTGACTGGGAGTCAGAGACTGGAATGCAATAAAGGGGGCTGTGTGATTTCTTTAATTCAGCTTCTTGATAACTCATGTGGGGAATCAGAAGCACAGTTTGTGACTGGTTGGTGAGTCTAACTACAGTGTTAACCACCAGTTTTGGGGGAATCTGCTCTTCTTTTTGCTGTCTGCCCTGACTTTGGCATTTACAATGTAGGCTACCCTAGGCACTTCTGGTCACAACACCCATGTGAACAAAATTCTCAACTGACCTTGTTCATCTCTGCATGGAATTTTAGGCTCAGTGTGGTTGACTACATCTTTCGGGAACTCTGGGGAGGGAATGTCAGAGTCTGAGTTCTGCATTACTTTGTGGTGCTCAGGCAGTGCAAAATGGTCAGATTCTGGCCAATGGAGGCTGATGCTGGCAGCAGAGAGCTACCCACTGGTACAAAACCCAGCTGCCTCTCCCATCCACATCATGGGGTGCGTGGTGGGGGACAGTGGATGCACTGGGACAGTGGATGTACTGGGACAGGGAGAAGGTGGATGGGGGCATGGCGGAGCTAGGCTGCTCCAATTCATGCAGCCTAGGGGTCTGTCAATGAGAAACAGGGACTACTTAAATCACTACTTGATGCTCCCCTCTGTGCTGAGTAGAGCTTGTATGCAGGGAAGAATGAAGCCCTTGATCTCCACATGAATATATGGGTCAGGCTTTGCCCATTCCGATCAGCATCTCCAGTGATATACTGAGAAAAGATCAGAACTCAAATGAATAACAGTACAACAAACTGACTTTGTGATTATTCATTCAAACTATTTTGATGTGCTAGGAAATCCAAAGGAGCATAATTTAGGGACCCGGGACACTGCAGTATGTGCAGTTGTGTTGAACAGGTGCAGACCTTTCATTAAGGTCCTTGGTAGTGTCGAGATTCAAGCATGAGTTGGGGGCTCAGGAGATCTGAGGTCTATTCCCAGCTCTGCCACAGACTTCATGTGTGATGTGAGGCAAGTCAGTCAATCTCCTTACTTCAGTTGCTCTATTCATAAAACTGAGATGTGATTGTTTCCCTGCCTCAGAAGGCTCTTGTGAGGCTAAATTCATTGATGTTGCTAATTTGCTTTGATAGACTGTGGCTCTATTTAAGAGCAGTGGATTGTTCATTATTCTGTCCATTTAGGATCATTCATACTACTAGAGCAAATATATTTCTCTGTACCTTGCTGTGTTTGTTTTTCCCCCTCATCTTTCACATGGAAAAATGGAAGTTAACTCTTTCCTGCCTAGTTCTTTGTTCAAAAATTACAAAATAAACTGGGGGCAGAAACATTTTGAAAGATGATCTTGCATGTTTGCTTTGTGCTGGAGCCAGGGACTGATTAGTTCTATCTGGAGTGTTATATCTTGTGTTCTCTGTTAGAAATGACATAACCAGTGTGCTGCTAAAATTGACCTTTGGAGAAAGAGGTGATAAGAGACCAAAGTTTCTGTCAATGAGCTAATAGGGGCAGGAGTGGGGGGAAAAAAAAGAGAATTGTAGGGTTAGGAATGCGGCTGTTCAAGTTTGCAGCATGAAACATATGAAAGAACAGCACACATACACCTTGTAAAAGTGGAGCTATTATTGTATGACACTGTTTTTAGTTTGGAACCTCTAGTGCTTTCACGGAAAGGTTCTGGCAAGAAAAAACTCCCTCCTTCAAAGTTTGAGTTTCACTTATTGAAAGCAGAAGTTGGCATCACTGATTAGAGTTTACATTAACATGTACACTGCTCTGAACTGGTTTTGACTTGGAAGATTTTGGCTGTAAGGGGGGAAGAATAGAAAAGATCAGGTAGAGAGAACCCAAATTTTTGGGGTGTGTGTGACTGTAATCTTCTTTCTGCTGGTGGGAAAGAAGACAAAGTGTCATGAAATGAGATCAATGAGCAGGTGTAGATAAGTGGAGGCTGATATCAAGGGGTTTGCCCTATGTCAGTTACGCTGGGTTACCAGAGTGAGAGAAGCATTCTCTTCAGCTCTGAAATCAAGGTAGCAAATTATTGAAATCTTGGTTGAGAGATGTAATTGAGAGTGAAGCTTGTGAGAAATATTGTTATGAATAATGAGATAAAGCTGTCAGGCCATATCTTCTAACCGGCTTAATCACAGTTATGCTAATTTGGCTTAAAATTTATTTTTAGCTGGTTATACAGTTGTACAAAAAAGATTTATTTTGTATTGCTGTGGCTGAAGATTATTTGTTGCTATAATCCTTTTCATAAAAGCTTAAGATAGCATTTTGACTCATGATAAACAAAAATACCTTGTGAAAGTTCTCTGTTTTTATTACCTAGAATGACTTACTTTACAAGATGGATTGTGGGTGCATAATCTTTGCATTGCATCTAGATTTAAGTTATTGGGGACCAGTTTGTATCAGAAACAGAATTCCTCCTGAAACATAAAAAGCAACAAAAATGAAGCAACTGTACTCTGGAGTTTTATGCTATATTTAAAAACCAGCAACAAATTGGCACTTCCATTTTCTATTCAGTATTACACATGATGAGCCAGATCCTCATGTAGTGTAAATCAACAAGAATCCATTGACATCAGTGGAGCCAGGCTGATTTAAGATCTGATCCATTGTTTTTTGGACCACTGTCTGTCCTCCCTTCTCCTTCCCCCCAGAAGATATACTGGACAATTCTGGTTTGCTATTTATGGAACATGCAGTGTTAAACTGTATCATACATGAATTATACAGGGTAGGAATGATTTAATCTCAGCCCATTGGAACAAAGTTGTTTATGGTACTAATTGTCACCAATATAATAATAATTTTACCTAATGACAGAGCAACTGTTTGAGAGAAACGAATAGGAGAATAAAGAGAAATATAAACTATGTATGTAATAATACAGAACATTATAATGTAAAAGAAGGGAGACACATCTGGAGCAAGAAACTGCAAGTCAGGAGTCCTGGGTTGTATTCCCAGCTTGTTTGATGATGATTTATATGATCCTTATTTAAATCACTTAACCTGTCTGTGCCTCAGTTTATTCATATGTAAAAAGAGTGTACTAATTTTTACCTACTTCACAGGGGTATTGAGACTCAGTTAGTTAATGATGATTTAGTGCTTTGAGGGACTTGAAAGTTAAGTTCCATAAAAGTGTAAAATAGTAAAACAAACAGTCTAATTTATGAGTGCTTTTAGCAAAGAAATAATACTCAATCATTGACCATTTAAAGTGCTAAGTCAGCTTTAATATAAAATAATAATATTTTACAATGTTATATAGTATCCTCATGTTAAAATAGTTAAATGAGATATTGAAAGAAGCTTAAGCTCATAAATATAGCAATTTTGGCAATGTAAAGAAATGAGACATGCAGAAGCATTCAAATATTTTCAGAGATAGCAGGAAAGGTGTGTGTGTGTGTGTGTGTGTGTGTGTGTGTGTGTGTGTGTGTGTGTATCTCAATTTGAAGCAAGGGTGGATAAATCCTTTCCTTCTGATTTTCCACAAGGAAAGTAAAAGCTTTCTGCTACATGGGAAACATCTCTTTCTTCTTCGAGGGATGGTCCCTATTGTATTCCACTGAGGGTATACGCATGCACACCATGCTTCTGGAGCTAGAGAATTTGAAAGTAGTAGTGTTCGTTGGTCTGCACATGCGCCCTTGCTTTGCCTCACAGTTTCAGCTGAAGTGACAAAGGGCAGTGCCTCCAGTTTCTTCTCATGGCCACAAGGTCTGAGCTGGAGCCATTACTGTCCTCTTGCCTCTGATGCATTTTAAAAAAACCCACATAGTATTAGAATAGTATAAAATTTATTTTCTTCTAGTTTTTGCTGTTTTAAGTCAGTTTAGTGTAAAGTAGTAGTTTTTAGGAGATAAGAGTCTTTGGGGAATCCGTTTACCAGTGAGGCTTCCCCAACCCCTGATCCAGTACGCATGCCTGAATACTGGATTATGCCAAAGACATCCAGATTCAAGATCTGCGCCTTCTGCCTGCGTTCTTTTTCAGTAAGTGATGAGCACCAACACTGCCTCTGTTGCTTTGGGAGAAGCCCACATTTCATCCAGGTGCAGTATCTGCCTATCCTTCTCAAGTTGTACCTGAGAAGGTTGGGCTCTCTGCCTTAAGAGGCACCTCATGGAGGTCACCATGAGGCCGTAGTAGGATCCAGGCTGGGGAAACCCTCCAGTGCATCAGCCTGAGAAACCCAGGAGCGTGTCTTGGACCGCAGAGATCGATTCCAGTTTCGGCAGAGATTGAGTCTGGTTCCGGCGGTACCAATGTTACAGACCCTGTGCTGTGGCCTAGTCGGGAGGCAAGGAAGCATGGCAGTAAGTCTTCCTCCAGGCTTAAGAAGGATGATGTGCCTTCTACGAGTTCCAGCCACGGAGAAGTGGTGCGTTCCAAGGCTCACAAGCAGGACAAGAAATCATGCAGACTGGCAGATCCGCCAGTACGGAGCACAGAGCCACACACGCCTTCCATGTTGGCCCCCACCTTAAGTCAAGAGAAACCATCATTTCGAGACAGTCCTCCACTTTGGCTCTGGTTCTGGCTACGAAGTGTGTGCCGCTAACACCGGAGAAGTTGGAGACTGCGCTGGAACCACATGAACTCTTTGTCCTTGGGGAACTGTCATCTCCATGCCTTCCTTTACTGCACCTAGGGAGGTATGATCTCCAACCCAGGACTTACCGAGTCCTGCTTCCACCTATTCCCCTATGGTGTACACCGCTCCACCGGTTCTGACGGTACTGCCATTGGAACTGGCATCTGAGTTTTTGTCATCAGAGGATTTGGATGAAGCGCAGGGGACGCCCATCCCTTACCGCCACTAGGAATACCCAAAGGGACCACCAGCTTTGTGGCAGTACCCTCCACTTCCCCAGCAGAGAACTGGTATCCTACTCCATGAGGCGCTCTGCAGCATCCTCCAGATCCATCCTATTGGTTGTATTGGGAGTCTTGGTCTCAATATTTTCCTTTGGAGCCTTCCTGCTCAGCAAGAGAGGGTTCACCTCATCCCTGCTTCAGCCATCCTTGAGTAGGCTTTCGGTACTGGTTTTTAAGGAGCCACTCAGTTCAGTAGCAGTGGAACAGGAACGTTTCCCATCAACATCTCCAGATGCTACTGTGACCTCTTCTTCCCCCCCTTACCTCCAGATGATTTTCGCCAGTTCCAGGACTTCCTACACAGGGTGGCTGCTGACTTTCATATTCCACTGGAGGAAGTACAAGACAGACATCCTCAGCTGAAACAACGAGGAGTCCTTGTGGAACCTCAGAGACTAATAAATTTATTTGGGCATAACATCTTTCATGCCTTGGTACTGACCAGCGTTGCTCTACCAATTAATGATGCCATTCTTCAGTCAGCTCGAACTGTTTGGCATATCCCAGTCACTTGTGCACCTACCTCAAAGGGGGCAGAAAAACAGCACTATGTACCGGCAAAGGGGTCTGAGTTTCTGTTCTCTCACCCCTCGCCCAATTCCCTCATGATCCAAGTGGCAACGGAGCAGGCCAGGCAACAGCACTCACGATCCACCCTGGCAGACAGGGAGGGTAAGTGACTGGACCATCTAGGTCAAAAGGTGGTTTTGTTGGCTAGCCTTCAATTTCAGATCTCTATCTATCAGGCCTCATTGGCCAAATACGACTTTTTCAACTACAGTAAACTGGAGGGCTTTACTGACAAATCCCAGCAGGATTGAGCCTGTTTCCTGGCTATTCTGAAAGAGGGTAAACTGATCGTCAGAATGGTGCTTCAGTCTGCTGTGGACATAGCGGATACCACTTTGCATACTGTGGCTATGGGAATTGTCATGCGGAGGGAATCGTGGCTGCATTCATCAGAGAGATACAAAATACCATAGAAGATCTCCATTTCGATGAGTTTAACCTCTTTAACAAGAAGACCGACGATTCCCTCCACTCCCTGAGCCAGACTACTATCCCTGGGTATCCATACACCTGCACCCAAGTGAAACTTCTACGATCCGCCACCTACACAAGGGTTCAGGACTCCCCAGTTCTTCCACCAATGACCCTACAACCCACCTCACAAGCTACAGAAGTCCCAGCAATCCTGTCTTCCAGGACCACCTTTACAGCCTTCAGTACCACATGTTCAGTCCTCTTAGAAGTGATACTTCTGAATGCACCTAGATAGCTGCCAACCACCTTGCTTCCTGCCATGCACCCGACACTTCGGGGGTCATCTAGTATTCTTTTTACTAGCTTGGAGTGTGATAACACTGGACAAGTGGGTCCTAGATGTCATTGGACATGGCTATACAAACTCGTTCATAACACTACCTCATCCACATCCCCCCCCCTAATTCCTCCGCAGGGACCACTCTCATGACAGTATCCTTGCTCTAGAGGTAGACTCCCTACTGCAAAGGGGAGCGATAGAACACATTCCTTTGAACTGTCTAAGCATGGGGTTCTATTCCACTTATTTTCTGTTACCCAAGAAGAAGGGTGGGTGGAGACCAGTCTTGGACTTCTGCTGCCTCCATTGTTTCCTCTGCAAACCCAAGTTTCATATGGTCACCTTAGCAGCCCTCATACTGTCGCTAGAAAGAGGCATGTGATTTGCAGCTCTCGATATGCAGGATACCTATTTTCACATAGACATCCATTCAATCCATAGAAGTTCTTGAGATTCATGGTACGGCCTCAGCACTTTCAATACAGGGTTCTACCATTTGGACTCACCACTGCTCCGTGGTCTTCACCAAGGTTTTCTCTGTTGTAGCAGCCCACCTCCAGTGTCATGGGGTCCTCAACAGAGGAGGCTCGAGCCTCGACCTCCATGTTACTAAGAATCCTTTCCTCCCTAGGGGTAAGTGTAAATGTCAAAAAATCGACTTTGGTTACCATACAGTCTCTGGATTTCATAGGGGTCTTCATCGATGTGGTCTCAGCACAAGCCTATCTACTGAGGGACAGGTTCCAGATCCTGCATGAACTCATCACCCAAGTGGTCCATGGTCCTGTTCCGATCAGGATTTGCCTATCCCTCTTTCGCCACATGGCAGCCTGCATGTACATCACTGCCTTCGCTCACCTCCTCCTTCGCTATCTTCAGCTGTGGCTCCAGAGAGTCTATTCACCCATGCAACATACTATGGACTTTCTGTTGACAGTCCTCCCCATAGTGCTCTCTCCATCCAGTGGTGGATGGACCTGAGGCAGGTCTGTGCTGGGATGCCTTTCCTCTTATCCTCCCTGGACATGATTATCATAATGGATGCCTCACTTACTGTATGGGGTACCCATATGGGTGAGCACATGACGCAAGGGACTTGGACCCCTCGGGAATCCAGAATGCACATCAACATTCTGGAGCTTCAGGTGACATGGAGAGCATGTTGAACATTCTTCCCATTCATTTGCTCCCACCGTGTTCTCATCATGTCTGACAGCAGGGCCGGCTTTAGGCCAATTCCACCAATTCCCCCGAATCGGGCCCCACGCCTAAGAGGGCCCCGCGCCCAGTGGCAGGGCCGCCGGGGGGGGGGAGGAAGGGGAGAAAGAAGTGGCCGAGAATCCCTTCCCTGGCTAGAGGCTCCTTTTTTAATTTTTACTCACCCGGTGGCGCTCCGGGTTTCGGCGGCACTTCGGCAGCGGGTCCTTCACTCGCTCCGGGTCTTCGGCAGCACTTCAGCATCAGGTCCTTCAGTGCCGCCGAAGACCCGGAGCGAGTGAAGGACCCACCGCCGAAGACTAGGAGCGCCGCCCGGTGAGTACAAGCCCCACGTGTTTTTTTTACGTGGTTTTTTTTTTAGTCATCCCTGCCAGGGCCCCGTCGAAACTGTTCGAATCGGGCCCCGCACTTCCTAAAGCCGGCCCTGTCTGACAGCACCACCACCATTTATTACATCAACAAACAAGGGGACATGAAGTCAATTGTACTCTATGCGGAAGTGGATTATCTGTAGGATTGGTGCATTGCCCACAGGATTGGTGCATTGCCCACAGGTTGTCGTCAGCCTATCTTCCAGGGCCTCAGAATGTGATTGCAGACTCTCTCAGCGGGAAGTTCATGGCCGACCATGAATGGGAACTTCATGACACTGCAATCAATGACGACATTTTCAGCCAATGGGGGACTCTTTGCCTCCCATGCCAACAGCAAGTGCCCCATCTACTGCTCCATGGGGAGGGGTACTAGTGTCCATTCCCAAGGCGATGCCTTTGTCCTTCACTGGTTGGACCAGATCAATTACGCCTTTCCCCATCTCCTGCTCCTGCCACGAGACCTCCACAAGATCAGGCGGGAGAAGGCCATAGTCATTCTGGTTGCCCCATTCTGGCCATTCCAATTCTGGTTTCCTCCACTTCTTTGCATGTTGACTTGTCCCCTGTGTCCCCTGCCAGCTTTCCTGAAACTCCTCACGCAACACGGCGGGATCAGGCATCCCGATCTATACACAATTCACCTCAGAGCTTGGTTTTTGGATGGGCATTTTCGCTAGAATGGGAATGTTCCTGGGAGTACAAGACATCCTTTCGAGCAGCAGGAAAGAGTCCACAAGGCATTCCCATTGGGCCAAGGGGAAGTGCTTCACCTCCTGGGCCCAACAGAGGGGCCTTGTCCCTGAAAACATGGACATTCCCCTTTGTTTAGACTACCTCCTCTCCTTGAAGATGTTGGGACTCACTCTGAACTCCATCAAGGTCCACACAGTGGCTCTTAGTACCCACCACTCCATCCCCCCACTCTCCCCATGGAAGGCCACTCCATATTTACGCATCCATTGACTGCCAGATTTTGAAAGGGTCTCCTCAGAACCTTCCCACCCGTCCAACCTATTGCTCTTGAGTGGGACCTCAATCTCGTTTTCTTGATGTTAATGACATTGCCCCTCAAGCCACTGGCTTCCTGCTCCCTGTCCCTCCTTTTCATGAAAGTCATCTTCCTAGTAGCTATTACTTCCATGAGAAGGGTAACTGGGGGCCATGATGGCGGATTCCTCCTTTCACCATATTCCATAAGGACAAAGTCTCCCTGAATCTGCACCCCAAGTTTCTACCAAAGATTGTATCCCGGTTTCACCTCAACTAACCCATACGCTTACTTGCTTTCTTTCTGAAGCCTCATGTCTCAGTGGAGGAGTGGTGCCTTCACTCTCTCAATGTCCACAGGGCCTTGTCCTTTTACCTGAAGAGAATAAGACCAATCAGGAAATCCCCTAGACTGTTTGTTGCTATAGTTGAAAGAATTAAGGGGAAGGCAGTCTCCACACAGAGGATTTCTAAGTGGATTTCGTGATGCATTACACTTTGCTATCAGTTGTCAGGACTGCCTCCACGCCTTGGGTGAGAGCCCATTAGACGAGAGCACAAGCATCGACTACGGCCACCCTGCACAATATACTGCTTCCAGACATATGTAGGGCAACCATGTGGAGTTTGGTACATACCTTCACTACGCATTATGTCTTGGTGCAAGACTCTGTGACGGATGCCTCATTCGGCATGGCTGTCCTCCAATCCACCATTCCATCCTCTTCCTTGTACCCTTCTCCAAAATAGGTACTGCTTGTTAATTACTCACAGTGGAATACAATAGGGACCATCACTCGAAGAAGAAGAGGAGGTTACTTACCTGTAACTGGAGGTTCTTCGAGATGTGTGTCCCTATCTGTATTCCACTTCCCGCCCTCCTTCCCCTTTGCTGCAGATCTGTTCAATTTGTAGAGAAAAAGGAAGTGGAGGTGCAGCCTGGTCTGCCTCGCCCTTTATCACCACAGTCAAAACCATAAGGCAAAACAAGGGTGCATGGGCAGACCAACGAACACTACTACTTTCAAATTCTCTGGCTCCGGATGCATGGTGCGCATGCAGAAACCTTCAGTGGAACACAGATAGGGACCACATATCTCCAGTTACAGATAAGTAAACTCCTCTTCCTGACTGGTATAAGCTCCCAATGTTGGGAGATGCAGATTTTAAAGTCATTACATTGTTCTACATAATTGCTATTATAGGTCCAGGATTGAATTGCTTGCCTATCCCTGCCCTTCGGCAAGTGTAATTCTTTGACAAAATTCAACATTTGCAGAGCGGAGGAGGAAATGTTCTCATGGCAGGTTCTATTTTTAAAAGAGGGAGGGAAGGAAGGAAGAAGGGAAAAGGTGATTCAAAGATGATCTGAGCCTTGCAATTTTAAGAATAATTTTCATGGACACAGCTCAATGGACAGAGACCAGGTTAGACAGTGAAAGGTACATGATAAATCATCATGTTAAATAGGTACCACTTTTTCTCATGGGTAGGGTTGCCAGTTTTGGTTGGACATATTTCTGGAGGTTTCATCACATGACATAATCTTTAATAAAGATTAATCTTTAATTTCTGGAGACTCCAGGACAATCCTGGTTAGCAACCCTACTCATGGGGTGTGTATGTGTCTACCAATGTAGGCCTCAATCCAGCAAATGCTTTGGTGGGAATACTCCCATTTCTAATATTACTCACATCCATAGGTGTTTGCAGAAGTGGGGCCATAGTGTGTGCATTAGATTGCCAGTATTCCAGTGCCCACATATGTCTATCACCCTTTGTCATAGGCAGCAGGTGGCCAGGGCTAGAGCAGGATCAGCCCTCACCCCCTCACCTCCCAAATCTATTTTTGAGCCACTCTGCTGTCCGCATGCTTGTCCACCTCGGCCCGTGAAGGGTGTTATGGGGAGAGGGCCCTGCCTGCCTGCTGGATTCCTGGTATGTGGAGCTATATTCTTGAGTCCCAGCAGGGGATGCTGGCTGCTGACCAGTGCTTCTCATGAAGGTTCATTGCAGAGAGAGAGTCCTAGGGGAAGGGCGGGGCAGGGCGGGGGGAGGGGAGAAAGGGAGAAGAGTTTTGGGTGAAGGAGGGAGATCCTGAGGCCCTGTGTTTGGAGTGGCGTGGGGAAAAGTCCCTGCCTGTGCACGGATGAGAACCCGCCCTTCTGTATTTGTATTCCCTAAAATTTTCCATTTGACACAGGCTATGTGATTTGAGCAATGGGAACTGGGATAGGGTGGGGAAATCTTGAATTTGTAGAACACCGGCACAGGTGTAATTGTGCTTCTATGTGCTACCCAGGTGTATTTGATAAAGTTCACTGGTTTTGTAGATCTTTCTTTATAGAAAGGCAAATGTTTCCCAATTTGCCAATACAAACTAAAGGAAATGTATATGAGGCAGATAAACCTCACTACTGCTGTGCATTGAAATGGTTCAGTCCTTCACAGAGCAAGCATAAAACAATAGGCTTGCTAGCTCAGCTGTCAGAAGTACATTTAGAGTCAAGATTGATTAAAATTGTCCTGACTAGGTAAAAGCAACTAATCTGTGATATTTGAAGAGCATAGCATGGGCTATTTAATGAAAGAATGGAAGATTAATTGTTTGCATTCGGAGCAAAAAAACAACTGAGTTGGGGCAGTGCCACCAAAATGTTCAAAGCATCATGCAGGGATTCAGGGCCTAATTAAGTGTTTAGCCCTTATGGGTTTGATGCAAACACTCAAAATCGATGTGAGTTTAAACATGTCATGCTGCCCGTCTAAGGGGTGCAGGGATTGAGGTGGAGGCATAAAGGCAACTTTGTCACCCCTGTCCTGGCTCAAGTTAGAGCAGCCTCAGGGCAGACATAATTTTAGGGGTGCACCAGTGGCCATCCATGTCCTTACCCTAGTATGCCAGGGACATATAAGGGGTATGTGCAGCAGGGAGGGCGAAGGGGATGCTGTATGTGTGAATGACCTCTACTGCTGCAGAATCCCACCCTGCCCATTTAGGGCAGCTTAGTTCCCTTTGTGCAACCAGAGTGACCCATATGGTATGTTGTGTGAGTGGGGACTGGCCTCTGTATTTGTAAAAATAGGCAAATTGGAAAAGAGCTGGCTGTTTAAATGGATCATAATTAGGATTAATTAATCTCCCCTCCTAGATGTTCTAAATGCACACACTGGTGCTCTCATTTGAGAGCTAGGGGAGAGAACCAAGTTTTAGCCCCAATGTATCTTGACCATTTAATTTGATCATTTAAACAGATAACCTTTTTCTAATGTGGCTGTTTTTAGAGGAAGTGTATCTTTATAGGCAATGTATTTAAATGGGGATTTACTTTGAAGACCTTTTACAACTGCACTTTTTCATTTATCCTGGGGTGGTGGTATGGCTCTATTAATGAATGATGTCATGGCAGTGTTTGATTTCTTCCCTTGTGCAGTGCATTGAAACCTGAGCAGAAAACTTCAAGTTTACTGTACGCTGAGGATTTTCTTTAGCTTTGTCAGTGAAGCAAAGAAGGAACTCATCACTTTTCTCAATGGCTCTCTCAGAGGAAAGGAACTGAAAAACTTCCATCTCTTGACACGGATAATATGTTGATCTAGTAGCAAGAACTGAGACACGAGCCGCATGATTTATAATGTACAGGGTGGGAAAAGAGCATAAGTGGTGTTTCTGCCATGGGACCTTCTCCAGGCATTGATTTAAAATAAAAGCAAATAATACAGAACACACAGAGAACTTTTGGGGGGCTGGTGCTCTCTCAACAAATGTTGGTTCAAACCATTCGTTCTAGGAAGGATTAAATGAGGACAAAATAAGCCAGATGACATGCTGGGACAATGGTAAATTGTTCTAGGGTCACCATCCTGTTTTTTTCCCATTGTTGGTTCTGAATTCTATGGGGTAATCCCAGGCTCTGCAAATCTATCTTGCAGAATATTAAAGGGTCCTTAAATAGACTTCAGCACCCATGGAACATTACTGCATCATGACATCAATTTACAACATTGTGATGCAACGTTATGTTGATTTATGCCTTGCCAGCAGGAAAGTATCACTCATGACACACACACTTGTCCCATCTGTTAAATGTTGGGGTTTTTAGGAATTGGCTTGTTTTGGCCTTGTTTTGAAATGGGATTAGCTTGATTTTTGGTTTGTGAAAGTCGGGGTGCTTATTTACCACGTGAAAGTTGGCAACTGTGATTAGCATGGTACTCACTAGTGAATAGTAGGGTAATATAGTTCAAATCTTTTATGGCATATATGTTATTGGCCTAGATACATATGTTCTTTTCTTTTATTACCAATAATATTAAAGGCATATTTTGTCTGAGCTGACTCTTTCCCTGTGTACCGAATAATGATCACAAAGCCACTGTTTGGTTCTTTCAGATGCTTTTCTTGTGAACAATTTGGGCTCTAGTACTAGGAAGACCTGGGGCATCCGCAGGAAACAGTCCTGGAGATACACTGTAAGTTGGTGCAAAAACAGTTTCTCAAATATCTGTTAAAATATCCTAAAAATAAACATAAATTTAAAAAAATCTTTGTTCACAAAAGTTAGTAAGGCCTAGTGCACAAAACAAAACCTTCTGCCACTGATTGGTTGCAGGCCAAGAGTCTGTTTGAAGTAGTTCTTCTCCAAAGCACAGGAGCAGGAAGAAAGTCTCAGGCCACTCTCCCTTTCCCCGCAGTGTGCCACACATGCAGTTTGTGCAGCTACTGGCCTGGAGTTGACTTGATGGCACTTTGACTCCCCCCACCCCATGGACTGGGATTGACTGGAGGATTCACGAATCAGCTCTCCTTGCCCATCCCTGCTCTGTCTTCAAAGGTCTGCCACACACTTGTGTGCAGTGGGCCCCTAAGCCTGCCCAACGTCCATCCCAACCCTATCCTTCTCCATGCAGAATGTCACCATTCCACTGAATCTGAGGTCCTCCACATCCATGCAGAGGGGCACAGGATTTCCTCCATAATGCACACCTAAATGCCCGCACACATATTTCCTCTGCACTAACACACACAGGGGAGAGGACTTAATGCCTGAGCATGCAGGGGATAGAATTTACTGGAACTGGCTAAAAAAAGAAAAGTAGCATGAATTGTTTGTGAAAATGTCTGCAAAAAATGTGTCCCTGTTTTTCAAAGAAAAACGTTGAGTTGTGAAATGATATCAACCAGCGCTAGAATTTACGTGCAAAAGCTCAGGAGACAAATAGAGTTTCACACTGAAGACCTATGACCTGTGCATGCAGTTGCTTGAAAAGTATGAACACAAAGCGGAATGTGTACAAAAGAGGTTCGGTGGGGACTGCAGTAAAGAGTCCAAGATGATTGGACTCTTTACTTGAAGTGCACCAGGGTAAAGGAATGACAGAATGCTATTAACGGTTCTCCCTCTAATTTGTGGTTATGACGACAGCTTGCTTCGGCTTTTCTTTGAGGAATACATTTTTTTAAGGATAAATTAAATTGTAAAAACGTATTTATTTAAATACCATGCCAGTCAGAAGTGTGCTTATGAAAAACAAGGACCAACAATTTAGACCAGATTCTGCACTGCTGTATATTGGCATAATTCATTGATGTCAGTAGTGCTACACCAATTTATGCCAGCTGGGATCTGGCCCTTTGAGTTGAGATTTTACATTGGTGATGTAAAAAAAGACATCTGAGATTGCATCTTGCCTGGTCTACAAATATTTTCATTTTGTCAAACTCGTGTTATAAGCAAGATAGGAAAGTATTTTTCCATGAACGCTAAGGGTAGTTCTTCACTGCAATAAAAGACCCTGTGGGGCAGCCATGACTGACCTGGGTCAGCAGACTTGGGCTTGGGCTGTGGGGTTATGAAATAGCAGTGTAGATGTTCAGGCTAGAGCCTGGCTCTGAGACCCCACGAGGGAGAGGGTATCAGGGTCTGTCTATATGGGAATAAAAAACCCACGGCTGGCCTGGGTCAGCTCACTCAGGCTCGTGGGGCTGAAAAATTGCTCAACATCTACACAGCAATTTTTAGCCCTGTGAGACTGAGTCAGCTGACCAGAGCCAGGTGCAGCCATGCTGTGGGGCTTTTATCCTCTTGTAGACATATCCTTGGGCCTGGGTTCCAGCCCAAGCCTGAATGTCTTCACTGCTACTTTTAGACTTGCAGCCTGAGCGCCCATGAGCCCGTCAGCTGACATGGGGTCTGAGACTCAATGCCTCAGGTTTTGTATCACAGTGTAGACATACCCTTATAAGCCGTTTCTAAGACTGATATTGCCTGGGGGAACTCATCATGTAGCTGAATAACATAGCATACCAAAATTACTACAGTACTGATTGTAGAAATGTAGCTGTCCTGTACAAAATGCTAACCAGTAGAAGGCAGCAGCTGATCAGTTTTGAATGGCTCATAATGGTTAGTGATGTATGCTTACAGGCACTAGCAGTCCAAATCCAATCACTGAACTGTCAAGGTTTCAAATCAAGTTTACAGGAAGTCCAATGCTCCACATTCTCAGTTCTTTATGGTTCCTCTGTCATAATGTATGTTTCTTCTTTTCTAGGCACAACTATTTTAGATTTCCCTGTTCAGTAATAGTCAGCATGCTATTATTCTCTCACATGTTGGCTGTAGCTTCTCTTCAGATCTTCATCCTCTCAGGGAATTGGGCTCTAGCCAAGAACATCAACTTCTATAATGTGAGACCTCCATTAGACCGTAAGTAGCCAGTTGCAGCTTTCTTGTATTTGAGAACATAGGTTAATGTTTCAGCTATCAGCTTTTCCATTGTTATCCCTTGTTTTCAGGGCTGACTCTTAAACATAAAGTGGCTGTCTCTTAGACATTTGGGATCTCCTCTAGAGTGTAAAACAAAACATTCATTTTGGTGCCTCCTATGGTTACTCAGTATCATTCCTAACATTTGAGATACAGTCTGAATGGAGTTGAACAGAGAGGGAGAGAACTGTTCTCTTTGATTTGTACTTTGATAATAAACCGTTTCAGATTTTGGATGCTTTTACTGCAGTTTTATGTCTCAGAATGACTTAATTTTGTACAATATAAATGTTTGCAATGGACTAGCTGTTTCTGTTTGTTGTACTGCTTTTTTGGTGGGTGGAGTAGGGAGGTAGGTGTATTGAACACTTTTAAAGTTATCACTAAATGAAAGTATGAAAGTTAGTACGAAGTTAAAACCACTGTAGTAGCTGGGAAATCAGCTGTTAGTAATAGCATCACATGTCTGCTTCTTACCTTGCACTCACATTACTCTCCCTGTGCACCCAACTGGATAACAGTCTCTGTGATATAAAGGATTAAAGTGGAAAAGTAGTGATGGTTAGCAGGTGGGGTGTTTGATGCCAAGCTGCTTTAAAACTCTCGCATTTGTGTATATAAAATGTTATAAAACAGAATTTGAAATCAAACTCACTAATCCCTAATTGGCAACTTCTTGCTCAGAGTTGGGGGCAGTGGTTGGAGCTGGTTTCAAAGCAGTATCTGCCACATCTAGGGAAGCAAAAACTGATTAAATGTAGATTGTGCGACAGTGTACATGTGTACATACATAGAGAAGATATGTGTATCTTCTATGTTATAATATTGTATATGTAATGTGCAGTGATACACTCTCTCTCCATTTAAACAGCGTTTTAATTGTGAGAGAGAATGAAAAGGCCAGGAAATGTTTTAAAGTTAAAACATGATGATGTTAGTACGAGAAGTAAAAGCTTCTATGGTAAGGTATGAAATAGTTCTTATTTACCCAATAGATTGACATGAACTGTATATGCTATTCTTATACACATGTATAAATGTGTGAATGTGTGTGTGTATATATATATATATATATAAGTATTTTTGTCTAATAAATGTAAAAGCAAACACTTTTTGTATGACATTTTAATTTTTGATATTTGCAAACTTAACATACTTATTATATTTTTAAAGCCACTCCATTTCCAAACAGCTTTAAGTGTTTCACCTGTGCAAATGCAGTTGACAATTACAACTGTAACAGATGGGCTGAAGATAAATGGTGTCCTGAAAGTAAGTGTGCCTGTCTTAGGGAGATTCTTTAATTTATTTAATTTTGTTTTTCCCCTGATTCAACCATGTCTCAGGCAGCTAGTTATATAGGATTAACATACCATCACACTGATGCCCTGGGGATATATTTAGTAATGAGTCTTATGATTTCTCTTGAGATGGATATTCCAGCCATTTGAATATGCTCAGCAATACTACAAATCATGCTGAAGACCTTGTATGTTAGACTTACAGTAGAACCTCAGAGTTATGAACATATGAGGGATGGAAGTTGTTCGTAACTGACATGTTCGTAACTCTGAACAAAACATTATGGTTCTTCTTTCAGAAGTTTTACAACTGAACATTGACTTAATACAATTGGTTCCTGGCCAATGGGAGCTGGGGGGGCAGTGCCTGCGGGCGAGAGTCATGCAGAGCTGCTTTCGTGCCTCCGCCTAGGAGCCGAACCTGCTGCTAGCTGTTTCCGGGGTGTGGTGCCAGGACAGGCGGGAAACCTGCCTCTGCACCCTGGCTGCACCACTGACCAGGAACCGCCGGAGGTAAGCCCCGGCCCCAACCCCATGCCCCAATCCCCTGCCCCAGAGCCTACATCCCTGGTCCAAAGCCCTGACCCCCTCCCATAGCCCAACCGCCTGCCCCAGCCCACACCCCAAACCCCTCATCCCCAGCCCCACCCCAGAGCCTACATCCCCAGTCCAGAGCCCTGACCCCCTGCCCTAGCCCAGAGCCCCCTCCCACACCCTGAACCCCTCATTCCCGGCCCCACCCCACAGCCCTCACCCCCGCGCTCCATCCCCAGTTCTGTTGGGTCGCGGCCATCAACAATTTTCTGCAACCGGGTTGCCAGAAAAAAGTTTGAAAACCACTGCACTAGAGTATGTATAACTAAAAATTCGTTAATGTAACTCGACCATTTTGATGGGCTGGCTAGCTTGTGCTA
This sequence comes from Trachemys scripta elegans, assembly GCF_013100865.1. Classification (NCBI taxonomy): domain Eukaryota; kingdom Metazoa; phylum Chordata; order Testudines; family Emydidae; genus Trachemys; species Trachemys scripta. The sequence goes on from NC_048308.1 coordinate 24,509,818, forward strand.
AAGATTTTAGAGGAATTTTTGAGTACTGTAGTCTTAAAGCATAGTCACATTTTTGGGTGGATGGAGGCCTTCTAGTGATGTGTGTGCACTGAGAGGAGAATATAGGATTTGAGATTAAGTATATAGCTGAATTCAGCCCTGTATACAGTCTAGATTCAAAATGAATGATCAAAGCACAGCCCTAGCTGAGACTTCCATTTAATTACTCAAGATAGCTAGTCCAAAGCTGACTGTGAAAAGTTACAAACCGATCTCGCTAAACTGGATGACTGGGTAACATAGTGGCAGATGAATTTCAATGTTAATAATCAGAGGGGTAGCCGTGTTAGTCTGGATCTGTAAAAACAGCAGAGAGTCCTGTGGCACCTTATAGACTACAGACGTATAGGAGCATGAGCTTTCGTGAGTGAATACCCACTTCTTCGGATGCATCCGAAGAAGTGGGTATTCACCCACGAAAGCTCACGCTCCTATACGTCTGTTAGTCTATAAGGTGCCACAGGACTCTTTGCTAATGTTAATAAGTGCTAAGTAATACAGACAATCCAACTATACATAGATGCTTAAACTAGGGGTGCTGCCACATCCCCTAGCTTGAAGTGGTTTCCATCATATACAGGGTTTACAGTTTGGTTCAATGGCTCTCAGCACCCCCACTATACAATTTGTTCCAGCACCTCTGCAACTATACATATAAAGTGATGGGGGCTAAATTAGCTGTTGCCAATCAAGAAAGAGATCTTGGAGTCATCATGGATAGTTTTCTGAAAATATTCACTCAATGTGCAGCAGCAGTCAAAACAGAATGTTGGGAACCATTTGGAAAGGGATAGCTATGAAGACAGAAAATATCATAATGCCAATATATAAATCCACAATATGCCCAAACCTTGAATACTGCATACGGTTCTGGTTGTCACATCTCAAAAAAGCTGTATTAGAATTGGAAAAGGTACAGAGCAGACCAACAAAAATGATTAGGGGTATGGAACAGCTTCCATACAAGGAGAGATTTAAAAGACTGGGACTGCTCAGCTTGGAAAAGAAATAACTAAGGGGGGGTAAAAGAGAGGTTTATAAAATCATGAATGGTGTGGAGAAAGTGAATAGCGAAGTGTTATTTACCCCTTCATTTAACACAAGAACCGGGGGTTGCCAATTAAATTAATAGGGAGCAGGTTTGAAACAAACACGAGGAAGTATGTCACACAACCCGCAGTCAACCTGTAGAACTCGTTGCCAGGGGATTTTGTGAAGGGCAAAAGTAAACTGTGTTCAAAAAAATATTAGGTTAGTTTGTGGAGGATAGGCCCATCATTGGCTATTAGCCAAAATCAGGGCTGGCTCTAACTTTTTTGCCGCCCGAGGCAAAAAAGAAGAGAGCCGTTCTGCCGTACCCCGCCCCTTGAGTGCCGCTGAAATCCCCGCCCCCCCACCACCCCGCCACCCGAAGCCCCCCCCCAGTGCCGCGCCGCCCGAAGCTCCTGCCCCTCCCGAGCGCCGCACCGCGCCAGCCCCCGCCCCCAAGCACCACGCTGCCTGAAGCCCCGCCCCCAAGCACCGCCTGAAGCCCCCGCCCCCGCCCCCCCTCCGAGCACTGCCTGTAGTCCCGCCCCCCCTCCGAGCACCATGCCACCCGAAGCCCCCATCCTCCCTCCGAGCGCCGCCCGAAGCCACGCCCCCCCTCCGAGCACCACGCCGCCCAAAGCCACCGCGCCACCTGAAGCCCCGTCCCCCCAAGCCCCGCCCCCCTCCGAGCACTGCGCCACCTGAAGCCCCCGCCCCCGCTCCGAGCGCTGCGCCACTGAATCCAAAAAATAAAAATAAAAAATCAAGCGCCGCCCTGCCCCAAGGTGCCGCCCCAAGCATGTGCTTGGTTGGCTGGTGCCTGGAGCCGGCCCTGGCCAAAATGATCAGGGCCATAACCACATGCTCTGGGTATCCCTAAACGTCTGACTGCCAGAAGCTGTGTCTGGTGATGGGATGGATCACTCGAAAATTGTCTGTTCTGTTCATTCCCTCTGAAGTATCTGGCACTGGCCACTATCAGAAGACAAGATACTGGGCTACATGGACTATTGGTCTTGACCCAGTTTGGCCATTCTTATGTTATCCTCCCTCTTTGTAGTTTTATGCCAGATTAATCTAATATGTATCATAAATCTCTATCAACACACTTTGGATTCCTGTTTTCCAATCCCTTTTTCCTGTTTTCCCGGTGCTTGTGAAGAAACAAATAGTTTTATTAGGTTGTCTTTATACTTCTAATGTAATGTTGGTCTTGTTTGCATTTCCTCTGAACTTAGTGATTAACATATCCAACACTGATACATGGTGGGAAAACAGTTTGCACTGTCAAATTCCCCTCTCCAAAGCCAGTTATTACCTTAGTACTGTCTCCAAGAGTCAGCTGTTCAGGGGTAAAGACTATTTCTTAATTCAGTCCCGCAGTCAAAGCTAAATGTGCTACCAAATCTACCATCAGTCCTAGTGTCTTTTGAAAAGTTAACATAGGAGCTGAAACAATTACTTCTAATAATTAGTGCAGATTTGTTATTTAGGGATGACTTTATAAAAGACAGCTAGCTATATAAAAGGTCTAATGCAAGGTTTATGCTAAGCTGTAGGCATACATCATTGTTGCATGTGGTTTCAGATGTGTTGTATGTGAACTCTCAAAATGGAAAGTGTCATGTTAGTGCATCCATTGGTAGTGCAGAAACATTTGGCAATAAGACCTGCAGATCACACTTGGAAGAGAGAATAGCAGGGTCACTGAAACTAAGGAAGGTAACGTACCCCAAAGAGAGGGGAAAGGAGGAAAAATGTTGGAAGAAGGGGAGTTGGGGGGTAGGGGCGAGGTGGGGTGGAAGAGTGAAATGAAAAAGGTAAAGAAGTCTAAATGGAGGGGAAAGAGAATGAGAAGGGAGTGCAAGAGGGAAAGGAAGAACCAGGAGAGCCGCTGCTAAAACTAGCTAGCTAGAGATGAAGTGTTAGATACACAGTACAAATCTCAATGGCCTTCTTCTTCATAAGTTGCAGTCTAGGTGCCAAATGGCCCATTTAATTTAAGGTCTAGCTAATACATCATGACTGTTAAATGACAAATTTTTTGGAACATAATGCCATCTTACTGCTCTAAACCCCACACAGTCTAACTTTTCTCAGTGCAAGCACTTTATTGTAACTTGTCATTTAGTGAAAACTTTTGAAGTATGTGAAAGAGAACACGCTGCATGAAAATAAACCTAATTTTGATTTATTTCTTAGATACAAAGTACTGCTTGACAGTTCATCATTTCACAAGCCATGGAAGGAGTACATCTGTGACCAAAAAATGTGCTACCAAGGATGAATGCCGTTTTGTTGGCTGTCATCCCCACAGAGAGACAGGCCATACAGTAAGCATCAGTTTTTGTAATGGAGAATGTTTGTTTTAAGACATTTTAAATAAGGGTCCTGTTCAGCACTTGTTACTCAAATAACTACTGCTGGAGTGAATAACACCTGCCAAATGAGACTATTTAATGTTTGTCAGGGCTGGGTCATGGGAGCCGGAACTTGTAGTCAGAGCTGGGGTTCACGGTCAGGAGCCAAGGGTCAGCTGGGTCAAGATACTGGGAGATCGGAGGCATAATACAAACTGGAGATCAGAACCACAAGTCAGATGCCATGAGCCAAGCCAGGTCAGGGCACCGGGAAGTCAAGTCAGGGGAGCCAGGAGGCACAAAGTACACAGTATAGAGCATGATGGATCACAATCATTTGGACAGCTTCCTGTTGCTGGTTTAAGTAGGTTGGCTACCCTGGCATGTCAAGGGTAGAGCCTCAAACTGGGGCTGGGCGTCCTGGGTCAGCAGTTGTCAGCAGGCTGCCAAGTGGAAGGTTGAAGTGTGGCTTCTCCTGTAAACCCTGTAGATCTGGGTTTGAGGCCCCTGGATCATGAAAATGTTTTAGTAATGGAAGTCAAAGTTCTAGAACAGGAGCCAGATTAGCACCTCTTCCTATTTTTCTATGAAGAAGTTAAGCTGTATTTGCGAGGGACGGTCAAATTCTTGAGTCAAATTTAGCTCAATAACACCATTTATTATGGTAATTATAACATCAAGCTACCTTGTAGGGGATCAGAGTTCCAATTCAAACTTGGCCATTCCTTTTCTAGATGTCAATTGGCTGGCTTGCTCATAAAAGTAGTAGTTTCCCTTTGGAGAGGATGCACCTCTTGTAGCTCTATAGTGACTTCTCTGGCTAGAGGCAGCCATGTTCAGCTTTAGTCAGTCAGAAGGATAATTTCCCCAGTGTAAGTCATGGAAACAAAACAACACTGGATTTAGGCTTGGAACTTGCTATATTTCTTTGGACAGAAGTGTCAAAAAAAGCACGGCTACGTTAAGGGGCTGGTGTAAGTTAAAAGGACCCACGCCTTCCAAACCACAAGGGACTGAAACAAAAGCTATATACCATTGTCTCATTCTGGGGTGAAATCCAAACTAGTGAAGGGCTGTGTCACTGCCTGCTCCACAACCTTGGAAGCTCTCAATGCTTTGCCATCGTAGCCCCAACCAGGGCCACTCATAAATGGCCTAACAGCATGCAGGTCACACCCGGAGTGTCTCTGTACAGCTACAGCCATGGTCCAGCAACTCTGACTCCAGCAGCCTATCAGCAACACTTCAGTCACACTCTGTCTTCTGCCAGCCTCGGTTACTACTTGCAGGGTGACTCCGACATGCTCCCAGTCCTAAACATTCCCATAAACGTGTTCTGCACTGTCCAGCCCTCTTCTGGACAGTTCAGATATCAAAGGTCCATTGCCCCTGTAAAGGGTCAATATCCAACAGTTTGCTACTTTAACTGGAGTTACCAAACACTCAGTTTAAACACACACTGGATTATTTTAGATAAAAATAAAACAAGTTTATTTACCTACAAAGAGAGAGGTTTTAAGTGAGTACAAGTATAATCTATTAGTCAGAAATGGTTACAAGAGAAACAAAAGAATGCTTTCTAGTAGCTAAAACTTAACAAGCTAGACTTGGTTCAAGGTAAAATCCTTACTACATGTTCCCAGCAACAGGACAGGATTTCCCTCCAAAGTCAAGGGGCTGGTTCTTTTGTCATCTTAGGAGAAAGAGAGAGAGAATTTGGGGTGTTTTTGCCCCTCACTTTTATAGTCCAGTCACCCTTTGAAATACGTTTTCCTGAGGGTTCCCCCTAGATAAAGTTCATTCCAGCCGTGAGAACGGAGACATGGACTCCTGTGGTGAAAGAGATTCCATGTTGTTGTTTGCTAAATTGCAGATCAATCTGTTCCTGCCCTCCCTTCACTGCCAAAGAATGGCCACTTGACCAGTGATTGCCAATCAACTTTGGCATCTGGCTAAAGGCATCAGCTTGTCATTTGTCTTTGAGAAACCAGTTTACCCCCTCCACAGACTTGTCTGGTATACACACTGTAGTCAGAATTTCAGCTTATGTTCATAACTGTTAATATTCATGTTTTACACAAGAATATTGATCTGTTTATTAGTTTTTAAATGATACCTCACAAGGTATATTTTGCACATAGATTAATACAATAATGTGTGGGGTGTGAATAGAGAGGTGATTTTGATCACAACCATTTGTAAGTGGAAAAAAAATTACCTCAACGTTTGTTGATATGTCAGATTAACAAGATACCAGACTTTAACACCATGTCATTCTTATTACCACATTGCTTTTGTCCCATTTCAGTTATGACCTAATTTTAGCATCTGGTAAATTACAAATTGCTAAAATTATAGATGATTACTTTATATAGGTGGTATAAACCATTGATTTCTAGTCCAATTCACTGTAAAAATGAATATCTTTATTTTTAAAAATATAGAATACAGTATAATGTTGAAGAGTTGTGTACTAGTGTGTTATACATACTGACTGACATAAACAACCATTGCTATAACTCTTGCTTTTGAAAAGGAAGTATAGCAAACTTTCTAGTGTGACAGACCCAGACTAGTGGGGTACAGGAGTCTGGTAGAGGGCAAATGTACTGGCCACTGGATGAATAGTTTTCTGTTCCCTGAGTGACCAGAGCAGGGGCTGCCCTAGAGCAATCAGGAACCTGCTAGAACCAATTAAGACAAGCAAGCTAATTAAAACACCTGGAGCCAATTAAGAACTTACTAGAATCAATTATGGCAGGCAGGCTAATCAGGACACCTGGTTTAAAAAGGACCTCACATCAGTTAGTGGGGGGCGTGCAAGGAGCAGGAAGTGAGAAGGCGTGCTGCTGGAGGACTGAGGAGTACAAGCGTTATCAGGCTTCAGGAGGAAGGTCCTGCGGTGAGGATAAAGAAGGTGCTGGGGGAGGCCATGGGGAAGTAGCCCAGGGAGTTGTAGCTGTCACGCAGCTAATACAGGAGACATTGTAGACAGCTGCTATCCACAGGGCCCTGGACTGGAACCCAGTGTAGAGTGTGGGCCTGGGTTCCTCCCATCCCTCCAACTCCCTATCTGACACAGGAGGAGTTGACCTGGTCTGTGAGACACACCAGAGGGGAAGGTCTAATTTGGAAAGGGATCTGACCTGTCCCCGACCCTCTAGGTGGGACAACAGAGACTGCGGAGATTGTTCTCCATTTCCCCCATGCTGGCCAGCGATGAGGTTAGCTGAGTGAATGGCAGGTTTGAGTCTCTCTAGCAAAAGCGGCCGAACTGAAGACTGCTGTGAATCTCTGAGGCGAGCAAATCCGCCAGAAAGCGCAGGACCCACCAAGGCAGAGGAACTTAGTCACACTAGGTAAAATGGTTAGGATGTTTTATATCCTATATAATACAGAACTGGAAGGATATTTTAGAAATCAGTGTCTCAGTAAAATCTTTTAGCAGGATTTGAATGATCTTTGTGTGTAAGATTTCAGATATATTGAAGATAGCAGACAATCTGCATGTTAAATATGAAAGGACATATATATGTTGCATTTGATCTGAGCACAGACTCCCGTTGATGTCAATGATTGTTGGTGGATTGAAGGAAATATATGGCCTTTAGGAGCTCCAGCCTATCTTATGCTGCATTTTATCTTGTAAAATATACTATTGTTCCTTTGCATACAATGCAAACTGCAGTGTGGAAATGGGTACACTCTGCAACTGCTCAGGTAAGGAACATCAATTTCAATGTTTCCCCAAATAAGCTACTAGTGAAGAAGATGATGAACATTAACAGTTGTTCTCTAGCACTGGAAATTTGACAGAAGATGCAAATGTAAAGATCAAAATACGAGATTATGCTGTATAAAAGCTTAAAAGGGAAATTAAACATGATCATAGTCTATTTTCATTAAAAAATGTGTGACAAGAAAACATTCAAAAGCATGTTTGTGCTTAATACATAGGAAGGTGATAATTATGGGACGCTTTCCCTACTTTCTTATATGTTGAGAAATCTGTCAGACATAGCTAACCATTAACTATCATCAGATCATGGTAACAGGAGTCCATTAATTACAATGCATGATAATGAGCTGTGAGAACACTGCCGTGCATGATTTTGCAGCCGTAACTGATAGGCCAATTCAGATCACAGGCTACCAGATGGAAGTAATTAATATTGCTGGTTGGGAATTTCCTGGTAAAATGTTTTTGTTTTGTTTGTTTTTGGGTAAACATTGATTTTGTGAAAACAAATTATTTGTGGGAAAGGGTCCGTTTCAACAAATCTGATTTCCTAATTTTTTGGGGGGAAATGGTTGAAAGGACTTTTCATTTCAAAATACTAGTTAATTTATTGTATTATTTTTAAAAAGGTCAAAATCTAAATGAAACATTTTGATTGGATTTTAGGTTCACAAATTTTTTTTGAGACTTTGACTTTTTGTCAAGATTCAGGGTGGGAAAAAAATTGCAAAACCTTAAACTCTTGTGGGACAGGAAAACGGTTTCCTGCCCAGCAATGGTGATTAGCTTATTTTTTAGTAATAACTAGGGCTGTTGATTAATCGCAGTTAACTCACGCGATTATCTCAAAAAAATGAATCATGAATAAAAAAAGTAATTGCGGTTAATCACAGTTTTAATCACACTGTAAGCAATAGAATACCAAGTGAAATTTATTAAATATTTTAGGATGTTTTTCTACATTTTCAAATATATTGATTTCAATTGCAACACAGAATACAAAGTTTACAATGCTCACTTTATATTATTATTTTTGATTACTAATATTTGCACTCTAAAATTATAAACGAAAGTATTTTTCAGTTCACCTCATATGAGTACTGTAGTGCAATTTCTTTATCGTGAAAGTGCAACTTACAAATGTAGATTTCTTTTTGTTACATAACTGCACACAAAAACAAAATAGTGTAAAACTTTACAGCCTACAAGTCCACTCAGTCCTACTTCTTGTTTAGCCAATTGCGAAGACAAACAAGCTTATTTACATTTACGGGATATAATGCCCCTGCTTATTATTTACAATGTCACCTGAAAGTGAGAACAAGCGTTCGCATGGCACTTTTGTAGCCGGCATTGCAAGGTATTTACATGCCAGATATGCTAAACATTCGTATGCCCCTTTATGCTTTGTCCACCATTCCAGAGGACATGCATCAATGCTGATGATGCTTGTTAAAAAAATGTGTTAATTACATTTGTGACTGAACTCTTTAGGGGAGAATTGTATGTCTCCTGCTCTGTTTTACCCGAATTCTGCCATATATTTCATGTTATAGCCGTCTCGGATGATGACCCAGCACATGTTGTTTGTTTTAAGAACAACCGCAGATTTGACAAAACGCAAAGAAGGTACCAATGTGAGATTTCTAAAGCTAGCTACAGCACTCGACCCAAGGTTTATGAATCTCAAGTACCTTCCAAAAATCTGCTAGGGACTAGATGTGGAGCATGCTTTCAGAAGTCTTAAAAGAGCAACACTCCGATGCGGAAACTACAGAACCCAAACCACCAAAAAAGAAAATGAACCTTCTGCTGGTGGCATCTGACTCAAATGATGAAAATGAACATGCATCAGTCTGCTTTGGATCATTATCGAGCAGAACCCATCATCAGCGTGGATGCATGTCCTATGGAATGGTGGTTGAAGCATGAAGGAACATATGAATCTTTAGAGCATTTGACATGTAAGTATCTTGTGACACTGGCTACAACAGTGCCATGTGAATGCCTGTTCTCACTTTCAGGTAACATTGTAAACAAGAAGCAGGCAGCATTATCTCCTGCAAATGTAAACAAACTTGTTTGTCTGAGTGATTGGCTGAACAAGAAGTAGGACTGAGTGGAATTGTAGGTTGTAAAGTTTTACATTCTTTTATTTTTGAATGCAGATGTTTTTTACATAATTCTATGTTTGTAAATTCAACTTTCATGATAACGAGATTGCACTACAGTACTTGCAATGGGGGAACTGAAAAATACTATTTATTTTGTTTTTTACAGTGAAAATATTTGTAAACAAAAATAAATATAAACTGAGCACTGTACACTTTGTATTCTGTTTGTAAATGAAATCAATATATTTGAAAATGTAGAAAACATCCAAAAATATTTAAATAAATTGTATTCTATTATTTAACAGCATGATTAATCATGATTAATTGCAATTAATTTTTTTAATTGCTTGACAGCCCTAGTAATAAACCTTGCAATTGAAAGCATATACTCTATAAACTTCTGTTGCAGTCACTCCTGCCTACCAATCTCCTTTTTGTTAACAGGAATGCGTTTCTTGCTGTGAAGGGATGATCTGCAATGTAGAAATACCAACCAATCAAACAAATGCAGTGTTTTCAGTAATGCATGCTCAGAGGAAATCAGATGGCAGCAGGACGACAATTAGCATTCTGGTGCTTGCATCAGTCATAACAATTATGTTGTTATGATGCAGCTTTCCATGTGCCAAATGTCATTCAGAGGGATAAACTTTATGGGCTCTAACATGACGCTATAAGAAGAATGTTTCAGTTTGAACAAAGTCTCCATCCCCCTTCAGATTATAGAAGATGGTAGGAAAACATGGACATGCACATCATGAAATTTGTTGATCATTTACTGAAAATTCTTTCAAAGAGTCTGAAGTATTTAAAAAAAAAAAAACTGCTGACCAGACACTGCAGTAGACTTTAACCAGTTATCTGAATTCTTCATTTGGTGGTGGAAGCGTGTATACACTCTGCACATTACTTGAACAAGGAAACTGATTGTCTGTAGGCAGTCAATGGACCAGGTGAGATAAAGAGGTACTTCTAGATGCAAAAGCTGTGCCAAGCTTATCTCAAGAGAAGCCACTTTTTTTCATAACTTTGTGTATTGACTTGTTGTGTTGAGTCTCTTGTCTGCCTTATTGATGAGAAAATGGTACGTTTAAGTTCATCCTTAACATGGTGTTCATGGAGAACTGTACATTTTCCAACAAGGTGTCTAAGAAATATACAAAAGTGCCTTTTTAAATTCAGTTTTGGTCAGAACTTTCATGTCCTATGGAAAAACTGAAAAATATTTGTAAAAATTTTTTTTGTCTCTCCTACTACAACATTGTGACACCTCCTCAGATTATACAATGATGAATTCACACACACACACACACACACACACACACACACACACACACACACAAATCCTAACAAAAGATGCCCAACTGCTTAGGTTCCTATAGGTCTCTATTTAGGCATGTAACTAAAAGCGGTCTGATTTTCAAGAGTGCTGAATACCTGTATCTCTTTGATAGGATTTGTGGGTGATCAGTTCTTCCAGATTCTTCCAGTGGTTCTTCTCACCACTTTTATTTAGGAGTCTAATGTTAGGCACCCAGCTTTGAAAAGTATGGCCTAAGTTTCTAAAAATAATGTTACCGGTCTTACCTTTGTTTTCATAGCTGTAGTAGATTTTTTTTTTTAAAGCCTGGTTTATTGCATATTTTGACTAATGTCGCACATCTGACCAGTTGGAAAAATTAGAAATGGTAGAATTTAGGTTACTGTTGCACGTTACAAAAAAATCTGTTTTTCTTTGTAGGCCTTGCAATGAACAATGTGTGTGTCATATTTATGTGTATTCTCATCCCTCTGGTTCAAGGGCTGGATACTTTCAGATTCACTGTCTCTTTCATATGAAGAAGTCAATCCTGAAGACTGATAGAAATTGATTTCACTTATTTTCAGTCAGTATTCGGTCTGATTTGCAACATACGCCAATGTTGACTATTTTTGTTGTTAACATTTTGGCTCAGATTCTCTGTGCTTGAAAACTCCCTGATCCTGTGGACCAGCATTTGTCAGCCTGGTCCTGAGCACAACCTCAAGCCTCAAGGCTCCCAGCAGCCTCTGGGACCTGGGCTGATGGTTATGGATGGAGGGAAGTTTCAGCCATGCCTCCTTTTTTGCCCAAGCCTGCACCCAGAGCCTTCACTTACTGGATCCACCATCCCCTTTGCACTGCAACATGGTCATGAGTCTGACCCATACAGTTGGAACAGGGCACTGTATTGCATTTTTTGTTTCAGAATTTTTTTTTGGTACTTTATTTGTGAATTCACCACTAACAAGTTAGACTCTTTGGATTTCTCGTCATCTTAGTTTTCAACAAAGCTTTCTGTTTAATCAGAATTGGTTGAAAAATTCAGGGGAGGGGAGAAGTTGTGAAAATTTTGTCCAAATATTTTTGTGGGATTTTTAATTGAAATTTTCAGTGCAACATAAAGATTTCATCAAAAATTGAATCTCTGAAAATTTTGTCCAACTCTGTAGTTTCAGCCTGTGTGTGTCAAATCTTTTGTATATCTCTCTAACTTGTTTAAGTACACTTAGCTATTTTAATTTTAATTGGCAATTGGAAAACCTCCTTCGCTGATGTTTTCAAAATTGATGATGGTCTACACCAACAAATATCCAGAGAAGTTCTTAGAATGGTGACCCTTTTTCTTCTATTTTTCCTGTATGCAAATATGTGACATGTCTAAAATCTATCTCCATGATCTGATGAAGAGGTACTTACAAAAAATAATTTAGAGTTGCAAAAAGTTACAGATGGAAAAGATCATTCACTCCCTTTGCTTGCCAATGCAGGGTTCTTTCCTGCCATCTAAATCTAAATATTTCAAGCAATGGATTTTTGAAATCATCTTGTGGAAGACTGACTATTCCAAAGCCTAATAGATCAAGCTATAAGGAAGAATTTCCTAGTATTAAGCAAAATGTTTCTTTCTTTAAATGTAATGTCTTTAATGCTTCTTTAATTGTTATATCAGTCTAGCAGGTAATGACAGCTATAGCTGAGATCACAGAACACTTTCCATTGTTAGTTCCTGGTTTTAGGTTTCTGAAATATTCTCTTTTGGGCTGACGTTTTCGGGACTTGGTTCTCTGCCCTAAGTGAATTCTTCAGAAAACCATTGAAAAGATTTTGCTTTAATTTTATTGAACTATGAAAGCATGTAAGAATACATTTTCCTGACTTCTGCCTCTTAACCTGCACACTCCCACCACTGGCCAGCCCTCCAGGTGCTCCCTCAAATTCTATTCCTTGGAATGATTTGTGCAGTTGAAAATGACAATATAAGGCTTAACAAGGCTTGTGGCCTTAGATGAGATTACTGTAAATAGTTTAAGAAGTTCTAAAACTTTAGATTTGTTTATTCTGCAAATAAGATTCCAAACTACACAACTTGGGAGCAGAGCTAGGATCTTGAAGTACTGGCCAGAAGGTTGGCCATGCTTATGCTACTTTAAGATTTTCTTGAAGTGATAAGATTATCTCCTGTGCATGCAGAGGTGAGAAATGCAATTGACAATAATAAGAGACAGTAGTTCCTCACTGGCAGTCTGGTGCTTGTTAAATCTGCACATGTGCAGGCTGCTAATGACATTGATAGGCACTAGTTGGCCTTGGTTAATTGGTGCCTGCTAGTTATAACACTGTTTTTTTCTTTTTAAGAAACCTTAGGAAATAAATGCAAAAAATGTCTTTTTAAGTGGATCAGGAAGTTGAGGCAGCATCTCCTGTCCCAAGCTCTCTATGTCTCTCTCCGTCCGTGTGCCCATCCTGCTCTATTTGGAGAAGGGGTAAGCGAGGTGCAGGAGCAGGGGGGAGGGGGAAACCCTGACATTAGCCCCCGCCCCCCAGCAAGCAGGAGTCTCTGGGAGCAGCTCCAAGGCAGAGGGCAGGAGCAGCACATGGCAGTGGGGGGAGGGACAGCTGAACTGTCAATTGATAGCCTGATGGGCGGCTGCAGCACCGGAAACTTAGGGGAGTGGGGAGCTGATAGGGGGGCTGCTGGTCCACCTTGGTTCCAAGCCCCCACCAGCTAGCTGCAATGGGCTGCTCTTCCTGCAAGCAGTGGACAAAGCAGGTGTCTGCCAAACATTAGAAGGGAGCATTGCACAACTTTAAACAAGCATGTTCCCTAATTGATCAGCAACGTAGCAATGAAACAACTTTAGCCGGGACGACTTTAAGTGAGGAGTTATTGTAAAACCTCTATATTTGTGATTGTCCAAGATAAAATACATACTTGTGAATTTAAATTCATAGAAAAAGATTGTATTATAGTGTTCTAGTATTAGAGAAATAGGATGTGATTACATAATTTAAGACTGCATCACAATGGGATACAGCGGTTTCATATTAAACCTTAGCTTTCACATTTTTGACTTTATAAGGCTTGCATGTGCAATCATGTTATATTAATGTAGCATTTTTGTATTTAAGAAATAGGTTAAAATATGGCCTACATTCTGCCCTGAGTTATCAATATGCAAATCCTATTAATTTCAGTGGGAGCATCTGGGGGCACCATTTGACTCTAGGAGTATGATTTTCAGTAGCTAGGCATTGCATGTACTTACACACATGAATTTTCTCCTACCAAACAGACATTAAGTGTGGTTGCATTGTCATCAGTGATGGGCTAAATGTCTTTGGATGCAGCAAGCAATCATTAAAATCAATGAGCACTATATTCAAGTGTATCCCAGGACAGAACAATCCCTTTGTATTATGCTTTGAAATAAAATTAAATATATGGTGTGAAATCCAATCCATGGAGTTATACCAAGGTTGAACTGCTATGACGATTAAGCTATCATGACCACAAAATGGTTATTCCAAGCTTATAACGAATAGGACCCAAAAAGGGTATTGCTCTTGTCTTTGAAGTAATTTGTACAGTTAAGTGGTAAACAGTTTTGTTTAAATATTGCATTTTTACATTGTACTAGGCACAGTCTAGAGTTGATTGTTTTTTCAAAGTTTGAATGTATTTGTAACAAAACATCTTCACTATTCAATGTTTGTGTCTGTATCAGTGTTTCTTATCTCTGTTCCTGTTTTAAGCGTCCTTTGAAAAACTGGCACTTTTGATTAAAGGTATTAAAATATTAGTTGGTGGAGAATATTTATATATTGAAATAGCCAAGAAGAAAGAATGGAATTTTGTTACTTAAAAAAATTAAATAGTGTGGGCCAGAGACTGTCACTCTTCTTAGCACTTTGACTCCAGGAGGAGCCATTCCAGTCCATCGATTCTAATGGACTTGTATATTACTCAATTTGGTAATAAGAGTGGCAGGTTTTGGTATTGTGGGATTTATTGATCTAGAATTTGAGGTCAGATTGTGATGTTTATACTCTTCTTGTTTATTCCTGTTACCCCTTCTTCCAATGCCAGTGCCCAGCTTCTGACACTACCATTGCCCTCTGCTGATTGGTAGCAGAGTTCTTGGGTTTGAAGGGCAGCGTCTCAGTGGAGGAAAAGTCTCCAGTTGGGCACAAAGAAAAACCAAGGAACATGCAATTAGTGATCACCTGTGAAAAGTTTGACTTTCCTAGCATCACATAGGAAATCTGTGGCTGAGGCAGGGCTGGCTCTACCTTTTTTGCCTCCCCAAGTGGCAAAGGGGAAAAAAAAAAAGCTGATGCCGATGAGGGAACCGCCGGAGGAGCCGCCGCCACCAAAGAGGGAACCGCCGGAGGAGCTGCTGCTGGCATGCCGCTGCAGTGTTGCCCTAAGGCTGCTGGGAAGCCGTCCTTTCCCATTTGACATCCCAGGCACATGCTTGCGAAGCTGGTGCCTAGAGACGGCCCAGGGCTGAGGCAGGGATAGAATTCAATTTAGCATTCAACTGTCTTAACCACAAGACTATCCTTTCTTTTTCTGCAATCCCCTATCTCAGTTGCATAACTTCCAGCTTCTGTAACTAATGAAACGGGGTCCTATGGACAGCAGCCTCCTTCACAATACTACCCTGTGCACTAAGTGAGGCAGCACAGGATGTTGTCATGTATTTAAAGACTGTGCTCTTAATGAGGAGACTGAATGAGGACTGCTTATTCCTGGCATTTCCTAACTTTGAGTGCTTGATTTTGCAATCTTAAGATTCTTTTAATGCAATTATTATTAACAATATAACTTGCTATTTAAAAAAAAAACCTGGAAAAAAAAACAGATGTTCCATCATATGGAACCATATTGATTCCTCAATTGGTGGCCAACAAGGTTGCAATTACAGCTGGTCAAACTTTTGTGCCAGAAATTTTACTCAATTAAATGAATGCTGATTCAATGAAATCTAAACGTTCTATGTGGACATGTCTAGTCCATCAACACTTTTAACAGAATATAGGCAGGCTGGTCAGCCTGTTTGTCTGGCTTCCTTCCATCTCTCCTGGCTCCCTGGCAGCCTACCTGCTAGGCTGCCTAGCACCCCAGCATACTGTCTGATAGGTTGCCTGGCTCCCAGGCTGCCCGGCTCCACGTCTGGCTGCCTGCCCAGGTACCTGAGATACCTGACTGCCCAGCTTCTGAGGATGCCTGGCTTGCAAGTTCCCTGGGCTGGTGAGCTTCTTAAGATGTCCAGTTACCTGTATGGCCGACTGCCTGGCCAGTTTGCAGGGAGCTGGCAGCCTGCCTACCAGGTGGAGAGCCAGGCTGTGCCTGCCTGTCTCCCAGGCGGGCAGCTGGTGCTTGGCAAGCCCAGGCAGCCAGGGTGCTGGCCAGTCCAGGCAGCTCGTGAGCTGGGCAGTCACACCCACCTGCCAGGGGGCAGCTGGAGAGCCAGCAAGCCCAGGCAGCAGGAACATTGTAGTGACATGAAAAATTTTGAGGTTTGAATTTTTGTCCCAATTCAGGCCATTTCCCCCCCCCCCCCCCCCCCCGCCAAAAAAAACCTCACTGTATTTTTAGTGGGATGGAGATTTTGTTTCCTGGCCATCTTTAGCTGGACCTTTAGATCCACAGCACTGACCCCTACCAAACAGTGCTGCCTGTAATGAAAAGAAAAGCTGTATGTGTTTTACACGTTATGGAGAGTATCTCCATTCGTTATGGGCTTCCTCATATGGGCTGAGCAGTTCCTCCAGTATTCCTGCAGTACCCTTAGCTCACACGAACTGCCAGTGGTGGAGCTAAAGGGGTAGGGAATTGACCTCTCTGCTCTGGCAGCCATTAGGTGCCTTTTCAAGCCTATTATGTAACTGACAAAAGGAGGTTTATGACATGAATTTTCACATGCTCTGGTGTTGTGACCTGGGGGCACCAACCATCCATGACAATGTTTTCTGGCCCCACACTGCAACCCTAATCCCAGCCTGCTGCAGAGGGCAGGCCTTGGTGGGGGGGAAGACAGAGCAATCTGCCCTGCACTCACCCTGTGCATTGCGACATGGCATTGCATGGCTCTGTGACCTGTGGGCTATGTTGCAATGCCACTCCAATTTGGTCCAACTGCCCTTCCACTATGATGGAGAGGCAACCAGGCAAAACTTGAATGGATCTGCAACCCCAAGCACAAGGTCTCAAGGCCCAGCCCCGTGGAACAAGAGTCGCTGCTGCTAGGAGAGTGCGGGGCAGGTTTGCTCTCCCCCACCCCCTCCAGAGCTTCCCCTTTGCATCAGGCTAGGATTAGGATTGTGGTGCTGGGGCAGAGGGTGCTGCTACGGATGGTCAGTGCCCCCTCATCAGGAGGAGGATTGCACCTAGGACTTAAATTCTTATAGAGTACTTCCCAGAGTGCCACATGCACGCCCCACCCCACCCCCCAGCAGTGTGCTATAAAAACTCCTCCAGGGGGTGGAGCTCTGCTCCGGACAGCTACAGCTGAATTTAAGCCCTGATTGCATCCGTTGAATACGGAGGCTACTCCTACCACTGCTTAGCAATTCTGTGTTAGTTTTAGTGGTCATAATACACAGGCATGATAACGTGTGACATTAGCAAGTCAATAGGTATAATTGAAGGTAGCACCAGCAGTGACCCATTGCCCCTCCTGGTTTCAACTGCAGAACTGGACCGAGATGAAGTTGTTTCGGGGAGTGGGCTTGCTTTTCTAAGTGGGGAAAAAAGAATAAGACCATGGCCCTGTCCCCCCATGTATCATCATAGATGCTTTATGGGGTGTGCTTACTATCTATTCTGCCTCAGCCACCAGTGGAAACGTAGGGCGAAATCCTGGTCCCAGTGAAGTCAGTGAGGGTTTTGCCATCTCAGACAGTGGTCATCACTCCTTGTAAGTGGGTTTGGGCCTGGTGGGTATGTGGTTGGAGGATGGAAAGGGGAATCAACATACTTATATATATATATACACTCATTGTGCTGGACTGCCTAATTTCCATTACAATTTGGCATGGTTGCTTTAAAATTCAGTGTCGGGGGAAAGTATTGTTAGAAAGCTCCAATTATCAAAAGTAGGAAAACTCTCTGAAGATGTTCAGTGTTTTGAATGATGGAATATATTTGTGCAAGGATAAAACCTACAGTACTGCAGGAAGAGGTTTAAAGGTCACATCACAGTGTTCCTTTGTTTCCCTTTGCTTTGGCCTTTTACTGCTTATTATTAGTTTTCAAATCGCCTCCCCTTATGTTGAGCCACTATAAACAGAAGAAAGAGTGACATGATGCTATTTTGAAGTAACAATCCTATGGTAAAGTTGAACGTATTTACTTTGGAATGATGTACAAATTAGGAGGTGTGGTGAGAACCACTCATTTCCGTAATATGAAAACAAAATGAATATAGTGTTTGGTTAGTGCAGTGTAGCAGTTGTACTGACACTTCCATTTGAACTAAACAAAAGTTCTGCCTAGGCGAGACTAGATGTCTCCTAGTTTGGCTTTTGTAAACACATTATTCTTGCGTTTGTCTCTCCTCTTTTAGTTTCCATTGTACAGATTGTGTTGTCTGACCTTTCCCACTGTGTTCCTACAGAAGTGTTACATTTGACTACATCATACCAATGTTTGTGTTTAACATGATTTTTCTTCCTCTACTTCTCATCTCTATTGAGCTTTCCTTTATTATTGTTTGTTTGTACTGTGGTGGCACCCAGAGGCCCTGTTCAGGATGGCAGTCCCACCAACTGCTGTTTGTACACAGAATAAAGGACAGTCCCTGCACTAAAGAGCTAACAGTCTAATTTGTGACAAGGTGCTAAAATGGGATGTAAAGTCGGAAGGAATTGGGGAAGGAGGATGTAGGGAATAACCACAACTTACATTTACTCAGGTTAAATATAATCAAGTCAATTAGCCAAGTTTAGAAAGGTATTTTTTCTTTATAGTATCTTTTGGCTGAAAGGTTTAGGAAAATATTTCCTTGTATCTGTTTTAAACATGTTTCTCTTCTCATTCATTCCACCTTGTTCTTGTATGGTAGTTGGTAGGTAGGAGTAGTGACTGGCCTTTCTGTGACATTGATTTTGGATTCCAGGGAGAAAAAGAACTACTCACAGAATAAACAAGAGAGAGTGTATACATATACAGATATACATATATGAACATTGTAACCACCAGCTATACCACAGGTAACCTATATACCAAAAAATAAACAAACATCCCTCCGTTCCATGCTTGAATTAATGTTGTGTCTATCACAGAAATATCTGAGATCCTCACAGGCATTAATTATTAATTTAGTCTCCTGAGTATGGTGGGGGAAATAATATCCTTCCTTTACAGGGGAATCGGTATACGAGAGACTCGTTTCCTAGGGATGCATCCAGTGCTTTAACCACAAGACCATTCTTTCTCTCGATCTCCAATTCTTGATTCATGTTCCAGCTTCCAAGAATTGTTAGCATTTTGAAATCACTTAGCTTCTCTTTCTTTCTCCTTAAACATTATCATTGCAGTCTACATTGTCAGCTGAACACACACAAGCAAATACAGCTTATATTATGGCTATTTTCTTGTAGTGAGGTACCTCTTTAATCTAATCCTTAATCCTTCAGCCCCAAACTAAAACCTTTCCAGCACATCATTAGAGATCTACAACCTATCCTGAAAGATGATCCTTTACTCTCACAGATCTTGGGAGACAGACCTGTCCTCGCTTACAGACAACCCCCCAACCTAAAGCAAATACTCACCAGCAACCACACATCACTGAACAAAACCACTAACCCAGGAACCTATCCTTGTAACAAACCCCGATGCCAACTCTGTCCACATATCTATTCAAGTGACATCATCATAGGACCTAATCACATCAGCCATACCATCAGGGGCTCGTTCACCTGTACATCTACCAATGTGATATATGCCATCATGTGCCAGCAATGCCCCTCTGCCATGTACATTGGCCAAACCGGACAGTCTCTAAGCAAAAGAATTAATGGACACAAATCTGACATCAGGAATCAAAATACTCAAAAACCAGTGGGAGAACACTTTAACCTGTCTGGTCATTCAGTGACAGACCTGCGGGTGGCTATATTACAACAGAAAAACTTCAAAAACAGACTCCAAAGAGAGACTGCTGAGCTAGAATTGATATGCAAACTAGACACAATCAACTCCGGTTTGAATAAGGACTGGGAATGGCTGAGCCATTACAAACATTGACTCTATCTCCCCTTGTAAGTATTCTCACACTTATTATCAAACTGTCTGTATTGGGCTAGCTTGATTATCACTTCAAAAGCTTTTTTTTTTCCTCTTAATTAATTGGCCTCTCAGAGTTGGTAAGACAACTCCCACCTGTTTATGCTCTCTGTATGTGTGTATATATATCTCCTCAATATATGTTCCATTCTATATGCATCCGAAGAAGTGGGCTGTAGTCCACGAAAGCTTATGCTCTAATAAATTTGTTAGTCTCTAAGGTGCCACAAGTACTCCTGTTCTTCTTTAATCTATGTTTAATTATGCTTATATGCTTCTTTCCCTAGCTGAATACAGGTAGAACTCAGAACACTACTGAATCTATCATCAAATATATTTTGGAATTCCATTCATGCTTTGACAGACAAGACTGTGTCCCAAAACCAACTCTATGCAAGCTTCTTGTGCTACTCTTTCTTCTACGTTGTTTAACTTTGAAAAGAATATACTGCTAAAGAACAGTATGACACACAAAAGGAAACATGGGACATGTATTTTGGAAAGCAATATTTAAATGATCAATGTACGTTTTGAATACAATAGGTGAAATCAGTGCTCGATTGAAGTCAATCGGGAATTTTGCCATTGACTTCAGTTGGGCAAGGATTTCACCCAATATATATGGTGGTTACATGCACAATTCCTTATTTTAAAACGAAATGTGAGAGTAATACAAATGGCAGGCAAAAATCTGTTAGCCTACAGTGCATTAAGCCATTATTGTGATAATACGAATGAATTACTGTGATGAGGTTATTTTGGGTAGATCCTACTAATTTAAATAAGACTGGCTAAAGTGATTTGTATATGGTGAATCACATGAAGAATACTGAATTGTTTCTCCTAGCACTTGAAAATTTGTTTGTGTGTATAAACAATATTTGAGTTGACAGCCAAAGGGGCAAAGCACATTGACCCGAGGCAATAAATATCCAAAGCCTTACCTTCTTATTGTGATTGTTAAATGAACTATGCAGTACAGAATTGATGGAAGAACCGATGTTAGCTGGGAGAAATAATCAAAAGAAATAGAATGAAATAGAATGTTACTGTCACCATCTGAAAGAACAGTAATAATACTTATCTCTTATATAGCACTTTTCATCAGTAGCTCACAACGTGCTTTACAATGGAGGAGAGCATCATTATCCCCATTTTACAGTGGAGAAACTGAGGCACAAGGAGGTGAAGTGACTTGCCCAAGGTCTCCCCGCAGGCCAGTGGCAGAGCCAGGAAGAGAAGCCACATCTCACATTAATCATCATCCCCTGATTTATAACTTTTACATTTGGTGCCAGCAGGCACATTGTGTATAACCCTGGGACAAAAACATGATGAAGATGGGTCTTTACATGCAATGAGAGTTGCAAGAATCACACTATATCAATATATTTTAGTTAAGGGATATGGGATCTTTCCCATGGCACAAAGGTTGTTGGGTACTCAGCTCACATGGAAAGCCAGTGGGAGTTGGGTGCTTAACTCACATGTGTGCCTTTGAAAATCTGCTCCTTAATCTGTATCTTCTTCCAAAGATGCTCTGTGCATTGTCCTTTATTTAATTTTATTCTCCCTCCAAATCAAATAAAGACAAAGTGCATCCAAATACACCGCTACCTCGATATAACGTGACCCGATATAACATGAATTCGGATATAACGCGGTAAAGCAGTGCTCCGGGGGGGGCGGGGCTGCGCTCTCCCGTGGATTAAAGCAAGTTCAATATAACACGGTTTCACCTATAACGCCGTAAGATTTTTTTGGCACCTGAGGACAGCATTATATCGAGGTAGAGGTGTAAGTGCAACCAGTATCCAATTTTCTGGAACTTGAAACATGATTTTAAGGGCCAGCTTGTGGTAGCATCAGTCATACAGTATTCAGTAGTACCTCACCCCACATATAGTCCCAATGAAGTGAATGAGGCTATGGGTTGACTAAGATGTTACCCAATATTACACAATCTGCCCTAAATTTACATTGCTGGTCACAGGAAACTTGGGAATCTGAAGTCATGCTCTTTACCTGATTCCTCAGTGCTATTCAGTATCTTAGCCAGTGTTATGACCATGAGTTACTGAAATATTTAAGGTTATTGAACTCAGCTTACTTTACAGAAAACAGTGTTAACATGATGATGCTTGATAAAAGGAGCTTCAGCTGTGGGGCCATTCCTAATCATTCAGTTATTTTATGAAAGGAGATGAATGAAGGGACATGAGAAAGAGAAACAAAAAGCTTCCAAACAGGACTATTTTCTGCATATCATAGGTCAAGTCTGACAGTGTCACTTTAAGAAATAGCCTTGTGTGTCTGGCAGAAAGGCTTAGAATATTATGGCAATAGGCACCATAGAAAATGCTAAGATAAACAGGCATCGTTAAAGTGTGCAAAACCTGGTCATCTGATAGAAAATTGAGTAATTTAAAATCAGCAAAGTGAAAGCAGAGACTGATAGGAACTCTAACCAGCGGTACATCCAGTTACCCTTGCAGGTTAATTTGAAGCGCCTCTTCACCATCTCTTGCTTGTAGTTTCCAAGACAATGCACATTGTGGTTCTGACCCTTAAAGAGAGGCCTCTTTCAGGTAACATGCAATGTCATTAATTATTGTTTTGACTAATTTCTGACTGGCTCGGTCACCATTGTGATACCCAGGAGGTCTTTCTAAAAAGTAGGTTCTCTGAGTGTGTTACCCATAGATCAGTCTTCTGGAGGTTGAACTTGATTAATTTAATGAGCATTTTAATTTCCATAGAGCCTGGAGAAAGTGGGGCATATTGTTGCCACCTCTCCATTTCCTCACATATATTTAAACACCACTGCTTTTGGAATTTCACGTATACATTATGAGAAACCCCGAAGTCCTCTCCCTGACCCTTTCTTTTCAGTGTGGTGTACCTAGAGGAAAATCTAGAATAAGAGTGGTTTGTTTTTCATTTTACTTTACAGTAACATCCGCTGCTGAAAACCAGCGGGTACCTCCGCTAGTCTAAGCCAGTTTGGAGAGAGAGAATGGCTAATGTAAACAGCCTGGACATTTGAAAGACATTGGAAAACACAATGTCTCTGTAGAAAGGAATAGACTATACTCTTTACAAGGATTTTGGGTTTGCAAATGTTTTCATTAAGGCTTGATCTGCAGCTGGGCGGTGCTGTACAGATCAGTTGAGGTTACATCATTGAGAGGGTAGGTTCACTGAATGGAAAATTATGAGCTCTTGAATGAAGTGTTAATGGATATTTGAGACCAAAAATACACAAGATTTATTTTAGAAAAAGTCCCCCTCCTGTTTCAGATTTTATATTCAGATGTGGGGCAAGGCATAACTGGCAGGTGGAGGGTGTAAAACAACTGTGTTTTCATGGTTTAAACGTTATCCTGCAGGGCACTGAGTCCCCACAAATGCTATAAACTCATGAAACAGCCTTAGGTTTGTTTTCTCCAGAAACCTTGGAAAAATGTATTTGGGTTTTCAGATTTCAGAGCCTACACATCTAGCTATTATCCTACAAAAATGGGTGATTTTATACTAAAAGTTGCCTAGGTGACATTTCTTTTTTGGATAATGTATTTGACTAGTTATTTATTTCAGAAGGGTTGTATAAGGGCTTGTCTACAAATGGAGTTATTCAGGGATAACTCCACATATGGACACTCTTATTCCGGATTAAGAATGCCTTGTTCCTGCTTAACTCACTTTAAAAATGGAGCAAGGTAGTCTTATTCTGCAATACATGTATCCACACATGAACTTACTCAGGAATAGCTATTCTGAAATAACTCCATGTGTAAACAAACCATTAGTAGTTTAAAGTATCAGGTGTGAAATGCCTAGGTTCCCTGAAATCATGGGTTTGAACCAGGGCCAAATTAACTCAGCCCTTCTGTGTTAGGCCTGGTTTACACTACAGGGTTAGGTCGAATTTAGCCATATTAGGTCGATTTTAAAAATGAATGTGTCCACAAAACCAACGCCATTCCATCGACCTAAAGGGCTCTTAAAATCGACTTCTGTACTCCTCCCCGGCGAGGGGAGTAGCGCTAAAATCGACTTTGCTGGGTCGAATTTGGGGTAGTGCAGACACAAATCGATGGTATTGGCCTCCAGGAGCTATCCCAGAGTGCTCCATTGTGACCGCTTTGGACAGCACTTTGAAGTCTGATGCACTAGTTAGGTACACAGGAAAATCCCCAGAAACTTTTGAATGTCACTTCCTGTTTGGTCAGTGTGGCGAACTCAGCAGCACAGATGACCATGCAGTCCCTCCAGAATCGCTCCCCTATCATCTCCATCTCTGAGGTTATCGCAGATTAGAAGGCGAAAAAAATGCACTCGCGATGACATGTTTTCCGAGCTGATGCAGTCCTCCCGCACTGATAGGACACAGCTTAATGCATGGAGGCATTCAGTGGCAGAGGCCAGGAAAGAATTAAGTGAGTGCAAAGAGCGGAGGCAGGATGCGATGCTGAGGCTAATGGGGGAGCAAACGGATGTGATGAAGCATCTGTTGGGGGAGCAAACGGACATGATGAAGCGTTTGTTGGAGCTGCAGGAAAGTCAACAAGAGCACAGATCCCCGCTGCATCCACTGTATGACTGCATGCCCTCCTCTCCAAGTTCCATAGCCTCCTCACCCAGATGCCCAAGAACGCAAGGAGGGAGGCTCTGGGCACCCAGCCACTCCACTCCAGAGGATGGCCCAAGAAACAGAAGGCTGTCATTCAAACAGTTTGATTTTTACTGTGGCTACAATAAACAATGTGGCCTTGTCCTTCCCTCCTCCCCCACCCAACCTGGGCTATCTTGTCCGTTATCTCATTTTTTAAAATTAATTAATAAAGAATGCATGGTTTCAAAACAATAGTTACCTTATTTCGAAGGGGCGAGGGTGGTTGGCTTACAGGGAATTAAAATCAACAAAGGGGGTGGGTTTGCATCAAGGAGAAACACACACAACTGTCACACCGAAGCCTGGCCAGTCATGAAACTGGTTTTCAAAGCCTCTCTGATGCGCAGCGCACCTTGCTGTGCTCTTCTAATTGCCTGGTGTCTGGCTGCTCAAAATCGGACATCAGGCGATTTGCCTCAATTTCCCATCCCGCCATAAATGTCTTCCCCCTTACTCTCAGAGATATTATGGAGCACACAGCAAGCAGCAATAACAGTGGGAATGTTGGTTGCGCTGAGGTCTGACCAACAGCGCCAGTAAGCTTTTAAATGTCCAAAGGCACATTCTACCACCATTCTGCACTTGCTTAGCCTATAGTTGAACTGCTCCTTACTACTGTCCAGGCTTCATGAATGGATCCCCCAACCTAATCGCTGGGGAGTAGGAGAGCAGAGTTGCAGGGGAAGTGATGGAGCCGTACACCACGCCCTGGAGGTTGCTAGGCACAAGGCAGGGAAGACGTTCCCAGAACCCCCAGCCAAGCTACATGTCCGATGAGGACGGTTAGCAGTCCTACTGCACCGTCTGCTGCCAGTAGCACCCAGTACAGATCCCCCAAGTTCATCGCCGGGGAGCAGGAGAGCAGAGTTGCAGCAGAAGCGGTGGATGACGACGGTTAGCAGTCCTACTGCACCATCTGCTGCGAAGGCAAGGAGCTGCTGCTGTGTAGCAATGCCAGCTGCTGCAGGTGCTTCTGTGTCGAATGCTTGGAGGTCCGGGTAGGGCAAGGTACCTCGGCCAAGGCAAAAGAGCAAGAGCCCTGGAGCTGTTACATGTGTCAACCACAGAGTGCTATGGGATGTTACAGCGCTGACTGGACTGGAATGTACGACTGCAAGACTTCTTCCCCAGCGACAAAGGACAGGAATATGATGCGCCTAAAATCTAAAAAAGCCCGCACATTTCCCAGAGTCACTACCCTTGATAACAGAACATCAATGATTGCATTGGCTACTTGGATCACAGCAGCCCCCACAGTAGACTTGCTCACAACAGCAGCGGTGACGGTGAGCTGAGTGGGCTCCATGCTTGGTATGGCGTCTGCACGGGTAACCCAGGAAAATTGGCACAAAATGATTGTCTGCCGTTGCTTTCATGGAGAGAGGGGCGACTGACGCCATGTACCCAAAACCACCTACGACAATGTTTTTGCCCCATCGGGCATTGGGAGCTTGACCCAGAATTCCAATGGGCGGCAGAGACTGTGGGAACTGTGGGATAGCTACCCACAATGCACCGCTCCATAAGTCGATGCTAGCCACAGTAGTGCGGACGCACTCCGCCGACTTAATGCGCTTAGTGTGGATATATGCAATCGACTGTATAAAATCGATTTCTAAAAATCAGCTTCTATAAAATCGACCTAATTTCGTAGCGTAGACATACCCTTAGATAATTTGAGATTCATGCAGTGTAATGGGCATGTGACTTAGGCCCTCTCTGTTCTTCATGAAAATTAAATATCCCATTGTGCTTTTCATAAGAGCAAGGGTTTATCTCAAAACCATTGGCCAAATGCTGCCTTCCTCTCACTACCGCCAGGAGGTGCTTACATGGTTCTCGTAAGAATACACTGCCTGATCCTGATTACCCACAGCTATTGAAGTCAGTGGAATTGCACATACTCAACCCCTCTCAAGAGCAGGCTTAGAGTATGTAAATCCACCAGGATGAAAGTTGCTGTACGTAAAATTATCATTTCTTACAAGCTGCCCTAGAGCGGCTTAATCATTCCTGCATGTGAGGCTTGTTAATTGAAAAAAATCAAACCTAGTGTTGGGTAGAGCATGCAGACCCTTCCCCATGTGAGTAGACCTTCCTGAAGTTAGCAGTTTCAATAGCTAGAGTTCAGAGTTAGGGTTTGCAGGACTGAGCCCAAAGTCTGTGATTCTGTTTTTGCAATTCAAGTACATGTTTTATCCTTCTAACTCATTTAACCCTTTCCTGGCAATCTGCCTTCTCACTGTGGAAAGAACCAGGTATTTTCAGCATTTTGAAGAGAGATTGTTATGATGACAATGGAATAATTTATGAGCATTTGAGTGATTATAACAGTTTCTTGTAACTACCTTGAAGCCACTCTGCATTTACATCTGAAAGAGAGCCGGGGGGGGGGAGAGAGAGATTGCTGAGATGAATGTATTACCGTATTTTAATTCCTTAGCTGCCTATTTTCCCCTCAGGTTGCTCACATACTGTAATGCCTGTTAGCCTCATTGGAAATTATACCCATGGACCCAAGGAAGCATACATTCCCTGTAGCGGTATTTTTAGGAAAAAATATTTATGAAAATGGGTTGCCTTAAGGATGTTCTATTGTAGTTTGGGGCTCTTTTATCATTAGCATCACACCCTTATTACTTTTTTCATTAACATATTTTATTCAGAATATTTTTACATAAATAATGTAAACTAACTAAATAAATAATGAAGAGCAGCAGAGTGTGGTCTCTTTCTCTCCTCTTTGTTTTTATTCTTCTGTAAAATTGCACTATTATATATTTTGTGAATGCGTATGTTAAAAAGAAAGGACAGCACACTGTGAAAGCTCTGTGTACAGATTTCGGACAATATGTAGACAATTCATTTTATGAATATCTCTGTTTTATACAGAGATGGGCCAAAGCAAAACCAGAGATCCAGAGTCCCCATATTTTGTTAAAAATCCAGAACTGAAATTAGCAACTGTTCTTTTCTCTTTAATAGGCCGGTGCAAAACATTGGAGCCAAATATCTTCTGTGTGTTTGAAATCTGATTCAAATATTGCACCTTGCATCCACTTGTAATGTTTTCTATTCAGAAGTGGAATCACTAGCACTAGTCAACCATTTTTGACTTTTGTGTATTCACTGTGCCTGATGATCTCTTCTGATGAGGGGAGATCATAGCCATTGTAGGATCCTTCATTATTAAGCTCAGCACTGAAGACACTATGGAAGAGTTATTGAAACTCTGCACAGTTTTTATCTTCCTGAGTGCCAGCAGACTTACAATAAACAAGAAACTTGCCTTTTGCTGTCTCATATTTGATCCAGACAGTACTTAATTTGTAATGAAAGAGGTCCCGGGGCTCAAGCAATTTTTTTACTTTCATAACTGACACAATAAGCCCAGAGGTGCCAGGGCTCAGCCTTGGCAAGCCCGGGCACAAATTAAGCACTGGATCCAGAAAGTGCAAAGTAAAGATCTTGTCCACTTAGCAGAACCAGAATTCAGTCCTGGGCACTGGGAGGTAGACAGTTTGCCACAATAATTAATTATGGCTTGTGCTGAATACAATGCAGTAATTTGGTTCGAGGGGGCAGTTGTCATGCTCAGTTGATCTGTTCATATTGGCACTAACTCAAGTTCATAAAAATACTTTTAATAGAAAACATATTTTACTAATGAGCTTTTTCCATTGGGACATCATTCTCTATTGTTGTCTGAAAAATTGTCCAGAAAACTAGTCAACAAGAGACCACAATTGCACTTACATTTTCCTTCCTCCCTGTTCTTGCTACAGCACATGACTGGTCCATTCTATGTGTGAACGTTAGAAAACAAAAATTATCTTGCTTTAATGCAACATGTGAAACCTGATATCTCTGAATTGCAGAAGACTGGAGTAATTACTGCAATGCCTGCTTATGTTCTGAATTTCCTTTCATTTTGCTAAAATTAACTGAGATTTGTATAGGGACAGATGGCAGTGGGATGAATACAAACTGTCTTTTGCTAAGGCAAATGTATATGCACAAACTACTTTAAAATATTTTTAAATTAAATGTGAAACTAGAAGGAGACAAGTCACACTATGTTCCCCATGGGTGGAATTCTCCCCATCATGATGGCCAGCAGGAGGTCTATGCAGTGCTAAATTCACATTCTCAAAATAGGGTTTAAATGGCTCTTACTTGCTGCATTAGGCCTTTTGCTACCTCTCAGTGCATGGATGATTTTTACCTCATGTGATCTGAAATTGAGACACAAATGGTAAAATAACTGTTTCTGGATTGTTGGGACAATGTGCATGTGAATACAGAAAACCCAGTTGCTGAAGATCATCATTTGGTTCAAGAGGGCAGTTGTCATGCTTAGTTAATCTGTCCATATTGGCAGTAGCTCAAGTGTGTAAAAATATGTTTAATGGAAAACCTGTTTTACTAATGAGAATCGACCATTGGGACGTCATTCTCTGTTGATGATCGGCTTTCCTTTCATCTTAAAAGAATAAAGCATCTCAGAAGATACAACCATTAACAATACAATAACCCATATCTGGAGGTATTCTTGCTAAATATTTAGCATTCTGGAATCATTTCTGGGTATAAATAAGTGATCCCTTAGAACAGCATTAGCACAAAGAAAAAAGTGATGCGATGAACATGGCATTGAACCAGGGCACCAGGTCTTCCTACTTTAGGTCAGAGTTCACAGTTCAAGCTAATCTCTGCTCAGCTTTAACTATCATGGTGCTAACATAATAAGCAGAATCAAGACACCCAACAAATTCACATCAGGATTTCATTTCAGGAGTGGTTAGGTCCAGAGTTTAGGTGATGAGGTTGCTTCTAAGAACTACTGACTTTTGTTTGTTTAAAAAAAAAATGTGTATGCTATATTTACAGATGTTAAGGAACCTTCTCCTTTTGCTATACGTCTGCCTCCTGCAGAATTTCTCATTAGGTTATTTAGCCAAAGATTCTGGTGAATTAATAAGCACCAGCAATAATCAGACTATGGGAAGTCTATTGATTTCTTTTCCTTTTTATTAATCCCTTGCAGACAATTGTTTAATGTTGTAGGTTGTGCTTTTAAAGGGGAATTTTAGTGGCTCAATGTCAATTTAATTATATCCCTCATTCACAGAATAGTAATTTTGTATCAGCTTGACCATAGCTTCCTTGAAGCTGCTGCATTTGGAAATATAATCAGATCTTTCTGTGCTTGTGCTCCCCAGATAATTCTCAGAAACACACACACATGCAATTTTTCCCCTCCAGACCTCCACACAGCTTTAAGGGCTTGTTTATTTTGGCATCTGATTCAATGCCAAATCCTGCTAGACTTACACGATTGACTAATAAGTAAGGTGTAAGGTGAGCAGGATGTGGCCGTAGATCTTGGCACTGGAGATGTAGGTATTAATCTGCATGGAGCAAATAGGCAATCAGTGACCTCACTTTCCAGAACCCATCATGTCATTTGCTGATTTATATGTCTGAGTAGGGACAGGATTAAGAAGCTTATGTGGTGTGGATCTAATTCATATATTTACAGATAGTTTTTAAGCTGTCATATCTCTGCTTTAAAAATTTATGCAACTGACTGTAGATTGTTGTATTTAGAACATGCTGTGTTTTGTTTACTCTGTCCAACATATCAGGTTATCTGGGTTAATACATATCTCATTAGGGCAATGAGAAGGGCTACAGTGACTTCTTATTCCTCCTAGGGGGAGGTTCATGTCTTAACCATGTTTGCCACAATAATATATTAGCTTCAAAACATTGCTCCAACAGGGTCAATAACTATAGATCAACCTGTTCCCTATAAGAGGCAGGAATTTTTATAAAATGTGGATTCAGTGACTGATGTAGTCATTATGAATTTATGCACTGAGTCTTTGCAGGGTGGGGAGGAAATAATGTCTCTGAGAGTATCTGTCCCCCTCCCTATCAGCAGAGCCCATTTTCATAGTGCCAAGGGAAAAAGAAAGCATGCCATGTAGTTCACTTCCTTCACATAAGTCTGGATGGAAAATATTGTGGCTTTTAAAACTGCAGCTTTCAGTGGGAGGCCTGGTCTGAACTCCAAGTCTTGGTTTGTCATGTTCTCTCTGGACATTCTTAGCCCTTAGAGCCTTAGAAAGGGAGTCCTTTGCAGCATTCAAGAAGGAACTTTTCAGTCAATTAAAGAGCAGTAGGAGAGGCCCCAAAGGAAGTTCTGTCTAGTCCTTCCTGAAAGATAAGACCACTAGAGCTGGTTGAACATTTTTTTGACAGAACATTTTCCCATTGGAAAGTGCGGTTTCATCAAAATCTAAATGTCAATTTAGGAACATGCCAATTTTTGTGACTTTTTCTACTGGAAAACTTAAAAACAATTTGTTTAATCTTTCTTGTTGTATTTTGATAATGTTGAAATGTTTCATGTCAGCTTTACTACTTTATTTAATTTTATTTTGACTTTTATATTATATTTAGCATTAATGTTAAATTTATGTATTACATTTTACATTTATATTACATGTTTTGATGTTATCTAAATGAACCAATTCTTCAAAACCAAGTCTTCAAACTCTAAATCTTTTTGGAATTTGCATGTCATGGAAAATGTCAAAATTTTGATTTTTCATCCTAATTTGGGACATTTCCCACCCCCCCAAAAATATTGTCATTTCTTGCTGGATGGAAATTGCACTTTTTGATCAGCCGTAACAGTGACCATTGCCTGAAGTCTCACTTGTGGGGAAGAAACAGGGAGATCCTCAGTGGCACAGCATCCATTCAGAAATGACTACTCTCCCAGGATACAAAATCTTGATAATTTCTCAGTCACATTATTATCGAGGTAGTCGTGAGATTTTGGCTTATGGAGGTGTGAAAGGTGAAGTGCAATTGATAATAAAAGGCCTCATACTGAAAAGTTCCCAAACTTTACGGGGTTTATTTGAACCTAATAAAAGGATGAGCCAGTCTGTATCACTGCCAATGGATTGGAGCTAGTTTACTTCTGAGAAAGAAGTAGGAAAAAAGAGCTGAGAGAGTGGGAGAAATGGTAAAAACGTCGCAGAAATAAACATTTGTGCTGAAAAGCCTCTGGATATTCAGCTACCCTTTGGCCATATTCTGCAAGACAAAACAGAGTGAATGGGGCTCAGTTTGTCTCTTGACATCTTTACTTTGTAGAACATAGTACGTTGCTTCTTGATTTGATTTTAAAAAATCGGATACTTTACACCAGCAATTAGTTTCTCATTATTGTAGTCCTACTTGACATCTAGATTTCAGAGATTTCTATATACAGCATCCTGTATTTTAGAACCGGGGAGATAACAGGGTATCCATTATAGTTGAATAATTTTTTTAAAGTTAGAATAGAGTTCATATATTTGCCTGGGATTTAAGATCTCAGCATTTTAAATGAATCAGGAATATCTGATCTTGTTAAAAACTAACCACATTTTTTTGTGAATTTTAATGAAACATACCTTATAACTGTTTACTTTATTGTAAAAGATGCAAGCCATATTTCTTTAAAAATTATTTCCACAGTCCAATAGAACTGCACATGCTCCTCTACAATGTTACTAACATTTTCACTTTAATTGATTAGTGATGAAGTGTTTGGATTTCACACTCTTTAGTGTGGGGGGGAGGTTTATTTACAAACAGATATTTTTCATTTGAAATCTTTTAAAATGTAGAAACATTTCTCTTGGTGATACCCTGTATAAATGCTTCTTTTTATAAAATTTTATTTTGGGACCAAATTTAAATTGACAACATTGTGTTTTTAGTCCATAAAAACCTTTAGTCCACCAGTCCGCAAAATGATCAATAATAAGAATGATTTTAAACAACAGGTCTTAAAAACAATTGCTCTTTAAACTTTCAGGTAGCATTTGTATGTGAACTGCATGGATTGCAAATGAAATTTACTTGTAGTAATTAAAATAAGATTTTATTATTAGTTCCTTTTAAATTATTCCAAGTGATGTTAAATAGAGCTACCTTGTAAAATAATGTCTGTCCTAAATGGTTTTTGAGCACAAATGCATTCCCTTATTTCATGGCAGTCGTTAAATTATTACAAGATCTGTGGGATATTTTCCATTAAGGTTTCATAGGATGTATAGAATGCAGCTTTCTTCTATCTTTTTTTCCTTCTTGTAAAAAAGAGACAGAAGATCTTTCAGCGCTGCCTGTCTGTAGGAGATCTGGATCCAGGCCTTACTAAGGCCATCGGTTTTTGTCTTTCACAGAAAAAGAGCCAGTTTTCTGTCTTCACTATCTGACAAGATTACAGGTTTCAGAGTAGCAGCCGTGGTAGTCTGTATCCGCAAAAAGAACAGGAGTACTTGTGGCACCTTAGAGACTAACAAATTTATTAGAGCATAAGCTTTCATGGGCTACAGCTCACTTCTTCGGATGCATAGAATGGAACATATATTGAGGAGATATATATACACATACAGGCTGTTCATGCTCTCTGTATGTGTGTGTATATATATCTCCTCAATATATGTTCCATTCTATGGATCCGAAGAAGTGGGCTGTAGCCCACGAAAGCTTATGCTCTAATAAATTTGTTAGTCTCTAAGGTGCCACAAGTACTCCTGTTCTTTTTTTTGCGGATACAGACTAACACGGCTGTTACTCTGAAACCTGTCATTATGCAAGGCACTGCATTTAGCCGTATGGAATGGAAATCCATCAACCTCATGAAAAAACTCGTACAGATACAGACAGACATCATCTTCCTTTCCAAATGCAAGCAGATGGACATCATACCAAAAGGACTAAAGGTAAAAAATCCATTACAATCTACATATCACACAGACTATGCTGAGAGACTGTGTCACACACTCTCAAAGAAACTGCGAAACCACCTGATCAGCATCCTATACAGCAAACAGGGAAAGATTAAGAATGAGCTCTCAGAACTGGATACTCTCATAAGAAACCAACCTTCCACACAAACTTCCTCATGGATAGACTTTACAAAAACTAGACAAGCCATTTACAAGACAAACTTTGCCTCTCTACAAAGGAAAAAGGACACTAAACTATCTAAACTGCTACATGCCACAAGCAGCCACAACAGTAGTTCCCTTAACCCACCCAGCAATATTGTTAATCTTTCCAGCTATACTCTTAGCCCAGCAGAAGAGTCTGTCCTATCTCGGGGCCTCTCCTTTTGTCCCTCCAGACCCATGAATATGATACAGTTCTGCGGTGACCTAGAATCCTACTTTCGACGTCTCCGACTCAAAGAATATTTCCAACATACCTCTGAACAGCATACTAACCCACAGAATCCTCCCTACCAGCACTACAAAAAAAAGGATTCTGCATGGACTCCTCCGGACGGTCGAAACAACAGACTGGATTTCTACATAGATTGCTTCCGTCGACGTGCAAAGGCTGAAATTGTGGAAAAGCAACATCACTTGCCACATAACCTCAGCCATGCTGAACACAACGCCATCTACAGCCTCAGAAACAACCCTGACATCATAATCAAAAAGGCTGACAAAGGAGGTGCTGTCGTCATCATGAATAAATTGGAATATGACCAGGAGGCTGCTAGACAGCTCTCTAACACCACATTCTACAGGCCATTATCCTCTGATCCCACTGAGGATTACCTAAAGAAACTACACCATCTGCTAAAAAAACTCCCTGACAAAGCACAGGAACAAATCCGTACAGACACATGCCTAGAACCCCGACCAGGGGTATTCTATTTGCTACCCAAGATCCATAAACCTGGATATCCTGGACGCCCCATCATCTCAGGCATTGGCACCCTAACATCAGGCTTGTCTGGTTATGTAGACTCTGTCCTCAGACCCTACGCTACCAGCACTCCCAGCTATCTTCGAGACACCACTGACTTCCTGAGGAAACTACAATCCATCGGTGATCTTCCAGAAAACACCATCCTGGCCACTATGGACGTAGAAGCCCTCTACACCAATATTCCACACAAAGATGGACTACAAGCTATCAGGAACAGTATCCCTGATAATGTCACAGCTAACCTGGTGGCTGAACTTTGTGATTTTGTCCTCACCCACAACTATTTCACATTTGGGGACAATATATACCTTCAAGTCAGCGGCACTGCTATGGGTACCCGCATGGCCCCACAATATGCCAACATTTTTATGGCTGACTTAGAACAACGCTTCCTTAGCTCTCGTCCCCTAACGCCCCTACTCTACTTGCGCTACATTGATGACATCTTCATCATCTGGACCCATGGAAAAGAAGCCCTTGAGGAATTTCACCATGATTTCAATAATTTCCATCCCACCATCAACCTCAGCCTAGATCAATCCACACAAGCGGTCCATTTCCTGGACACTACTGTGCTAATAAGCGATGGTCACATCAATACCACCCTATACCGGAAACCTACTGACCGCTACACTTACCTACATGCCTCCAGCTTCCATCCAGGACACACCACACGATCCATTGTCTACAGCCAAGCTCTAAGATATAACCGCATTTGCTCCAATCCCTCGGATAGAGACAAGCACCTACAAGATCTCTATCAAGCATTCTTAAAACTACAATACCCACCTGCTGAAGTGAAAAAACAGATTGACAGAGCCAGACGAGTACCCAGAAGTCACCTCCTACAAGACAGGCCCAACAAAGAAAATAACAGAACACCACTAGCTGTCACCTTCAGCCCCCAACTAAAACCTCTCCAGCGCATCATCAGAGATCTACAACCTATCCTGAAAGATGATCCTTTACTCTCACAGATCTTGGGAGACAGACCTGTCCTCGCTTACAGACAACCCCCCAACCTAAAGCAAATACTCACCAGCAACCACACATCACTGAACAAAACCACTAACCCAGGAACCTATCCTTGTAACAAACCCCGATGCCAACTCTGTCCACATATCTATTCAAGTGACATCATCATAGGACCTAATCACATCAGCCATACCATCAGGGGCTCGTTCACCTGCACATCTACCAATGTGATATATGCCATCATGTGCCAGCAATGCCCCTCTGCCATGTACATTGGCCAAACCGGACAGTCTCTACGCAAAAGAATTAATGGACACAAATCTGACATCAGGAATCAAAATACTCAAAAACCAGTGGGAGAACACTTTAACCTGTCTGGTCATTCAGTGACAGACCTGCGGGTGGCTATATTACAACAGAAAAACTTCAAAAACAGACTCCAAAGAGAGACTGCTGAGCTAGAATTGATATGCAAACTAGACACAATCAACTCCGGTTTGAATAAGGACTGGGAATGGCTGAGCCATTACAAACATTGAATCTATCTCCCCTTGTAAGTATTCTCACACTTCTTATCAAACTGTCTGTACTGGGCTAGCTTGATTATCACTTCAAAAGTTTTTTTTCTCTTAATTAATTGGCCTCTCAGAGTTGGTAAGACAACTCCCACCTGTTTATGCTCTCTGTATGTGTGTATATATATCTCCTCAATATATGTTCCATTCTATATGCATCCGAAGAAGTGGGCTGTAGTCCACGAAAGCTTATGCTCTAATAAATTTGTTAGTCTCTAAGGTGCCACAAGTACTCCTGTTCATCTTTTTATTGAAAAAATGGATCCTTTCTTCATATTATTTTAAGTTGAAGGTGAATCTGTCAATTGTTTTTGTTGTCAGCATGGAGAACACCAAAGTGGTTTTAATAGCAAATCAAAGCTGCTGTGTGGATCTAATGCAGTGGTTTTCAAACTTTTTTTCTGGCAACTCAGTTGAAGAAAATTATTGATGCCCGCAACCCAATGGAGCTGGGAATGAGGGATTTGGGGTTTAGGAGGGACTCAGAGCTGGGGCAGAGGGTTGGAGTGCGGGGGTGAGAGCTGTGGGGTGGAACCGGGAATGAGTGGCTCAGGGAATGGGAGGGGGCTCTGGGCTGGGGCAGGGGGTTGGGGTGCGGGAGCGGGGCTGGGCTGGGCTGGGGCTGGGAATGAGGGCTTTGCGGTGCAGGAGGGGCTCCAGGTTTGGGGGGGCTCAGGGCTGGGATAGGGGTTCGGAGTGCAGTAAGGGGTCAGGGCTCTGGGCTGGTGGTGCAGGCTCTGGGGTGGGGCCAGGGATGAGGGGTTTGGGGTGCAAGAGGTCTCCGGGTTTGGGGGGGGTCTCAGGGCTGGGGATTGGGGCGCAGGCTTACCTCGAGCGACTCCCGGTTTGTGGCACAGCGGGGGTGCTAAGGCAGGCTTCCTGCCTATCCTGGCACTGCAGACTGCGCTGTGCCCCAGAAGCGGCCAGCAGCAGGTCTGGCTCCTAGGTGGAAGCAGCTCTCGCCTGCAGGCACCGCCCTTCCCCCAGCTCCCATTGGCCAGGTGCTCGGGGCCAGCGCTCGGGGCAGGGGCAGCATGCAGAGTCCCGTGGCCCCCCTGCCTAGGAGCCGGACCTGCTGCTGGGCACTTCCATGGTGTAGCGTGGTGTCAGAACAGGTAGGAACTAGCCTGCCTTAGCCGGGCAGCACCACCAACGGGACTTTTAATGGCCCAGTCGGCGATGCTGACAAGAGCCGCCGTGACCCAGTGTCTTACAATCCGCGACCTAGGACTGGGTCACGACCTGCAGTTTGAAAACCACTGATCTAATGTATGTCTGTAGCAGATTTCTGCAGGTATTAGCCTGAGCCTTTAAGGTGTTTGATTTTGTTTTGTTACATAGCCCTAGAAGTGAGCTCTATCTTCCACTAAGCTTCTCCATCCATCAGACATTCCCCTCTGTCATTGTTCACTTAGAAAACCCTTTGATTAATCTGGCTTTATGACAAATTTGTCTTTTAACGAATAATGCAATAAAAATCAAATACAGTTCCTGCCCTACCCATCAAAAATCTGCACCTTTGTGGGATTTAATTGAATGATATTTGATTTCCTATTTATTTCCTCCTGTTTATGGGTTTTTTCCTAGAACTAGATTTCTCTGTTATTGCAGCCATTCCAAAGTATTTCATTCGCATACAGAAGATGTGCTGAAAAATCCTGGAATTGGTCTTGATATACACATAGTCTCACTTTACGTTTTAAATTTCATCATATATCATCTGGATAGTTTATTAAAAATGAGAAGGCTCTAAATCACTTTTCAGCTCCCTTCAGCCTGAGGCTGCCAGCAGTTGAATTGGCCCTCAGGATAACATAGAACAGCATAAAGCCAGTCCAGCATTTGCCAGAGAGCTATATGCTCTGGTCCTGGCCCTTTCTGCCCTCGCATGTTCCCCACACATATATCTTAATTAATTGTTGGCAACTTCTGCATAATATAACAATGCTTAATATTTGATCCCTATTTAGCACTTTGGTATGTACCACTTAAGCCCCTTGGCATTAGCCAAATGCATCCCCATTAAGTGGAATTTTTGCTAATATTGGCAATAAGGTATTTTTGCTAATCTTGCTAAAAGTCAGGATATCTGGTTTCCATTCTTGATTCTTCCAATGGCTCTCTATATCTGTTTCCCCATCTGAAAATAGGCTCATATTTTATCCACTTTGTAAAGAACTCTGAGATTTCTGGGGCGGGAAATGCTATTAAGTGCTATGCCATTTATTATTATGAAAACTCTGTGAGTTCATCTACATGATCA
This sequence comes from Trachemys scripta elegans, assembly GCF_013100865.1. Classification (NCBI taxonomy): domain Eukaryota; kingdom Metazoa; phylum Chordata; order Testudines; family Emydidae; genus Trachemys; species Trachemys scripta. The sequence goes on from NC_048308.1 coordinate 24,547,974, forward strand.
TTGTCAACTTCACCTGTGATATTTAAGAAATTATTTGAGCAGTGTCTTTACCTGTAACAATACCACCATGTGTTCTGATTCAGTTCAGTATCAAATTTAAGCAGGTTTAAGACAGGATGGTACTTGAAAAAAGCCTCCAGGAGCAATAGTGCTGGTGAGTGTCTCAGTATAGGGCTGTCTGAGTAACTGAATATTTGCATCAGGTGCAGGTCTGAAAAAATATTAAGTTCTGGTTGACCCAAAGCAAAAAGTTTCAAAATTTTCAACAAAACAAAATCAAAAAAATTTCATTTGGACTTCAAGAATTGTTACATTTAAAAAAATTAGGAGAAATTCCAAAATGAAACCTTTTTCCAAAACAAAAGTTAAAATGTTTCATTTTAGAAATGCCAAAATGAGGCATTTTGACATTTTCTTTCTTTTTCTTTTTTTTTTTTAACAGAAAATGTCCCAAATGCATGAATTGCTTTGCTCGATCTAAATCTGCATTTTTTGGAGGGGGTATTGCATGAAAAATTCCCCCCAGCTCTACTAGGTAACACTTTCTCACTCAAGTCAGTACCGAACTAATGTCCCAGCGTGGTGTGACAGGGGACTATGATGCTAGATGAAGTCTTTTGGATGAATTACAAAACAAGGTTCTGAATGCTCAAGCTCAGAACCCCATAGAACTCTCCATAAAAGTAGAGGTGTAAACACTGGTATTCTAGCCAAATTCTAACTCAGATAATTGTAGGCTGCCTACCTCCATTTCCCTTGCAGTTGTAATTGGATAATGGATAGTTCTTTACTCCCTGTCCTAAAATATTGTGTAAAACAACAGTTTTGCTCTATCTTCAGGTTGGAGTATTTCAGTAGTCAGCCTTGGTGATTCCTACCTATCCCATACTTACCTTCTAAGACTTAATCAGTTAAGATTTGTAAAGTGCTTCAAGATCTTCAGATGACAGATGCTCTAGAAGTGATATTGTGCAGCTTCTGTTTTGGTAAGCTGAAGAATCACTAATTTCTGTGGTCCGAGAGGCTGTTTTTAAAATCTATATTCAGTTGCTTGAAAATTCTCTAATATGCGTCACGTTCCTTTTCAAGCAAATATTTTCACTGGCTTCCTTTAAGATTTTGGATAAAATCTGATAACACTGCTATGCTTATTTTGCTCTGTTGAAAGAGATTACTATTAACTTACTTTTTCTTTAGAAACTGAAAGAGGCGCTATAGTTTCTCTGCTTAAGAAGCTGTCATTTAATACATTCATCATTTCTATCTTTCTCATGTTCCTGTCTTAGATGGTTCCCAATTAATACCCTGGAGGATGAAATTCCTGTTTATCATAGTCTTGTTATCTTTACATGCCCCTCTCACATCATCATATCACATTTAATGCTGTCATTTATATCCTGGGTATTTAGACATGAGCTCAGAGGAAAATGAAGTTAGTTAGAAAATTTTTTGGTGGATGTAAGCAAATGGCAAGCAGAGGCGGCTGAGAAGACTCCAGAACATAAGTTTTGATCTTAAAAGCCAAAGCTGAATTAAACTAGCAACAATAATTTGTTGTGTCAAACATCTTCCATTAGATGCTTAGGGTGAGGATTTAGAGTTATGATTATTAATAGTTTTCTAATCTTTGGTTGATCAAGATTATTTTTACTGCATCTTGAATAGGGGATGAATTTACAGACATATGGTCAACTGAAGTGTACTGGTAAAAAAATATATAAACATTAATATCTCCCCCCCACGTATTTATTGATTCCTACTGGTGGGGTCAATATGAGGAAACCAAGCAGGAGAATCTTGAATTTTAACAAATGTTTGGTGAGGTAGGTAGTGTGTGTGTAGGATCATAGAGTAGTCAACAAATATCTAAGAGAATGTGACACAAAGTCCTGATTATGGTGGTGGAAGAGTTTTATTGGTACGACCATCTTTTTAATAAGAAAATCTTAGATTGAATGGAAAAGATAACAGGCTAAGGTGGGAGGGGGCAGACAGAATAAATTTGGAGATTTCAATGGAGTATGTGGCTGTGTGTCAGAGAACAATGAGAAGGCAGTGAGGAATTTCAGTTGTTACTGACTGAGTGATCACAGCAGGGAGGGTTGGATAGCCTGGTCATTTTGGAAGCAGGAAGGTTCGGTGTTGAGGAAAGGGAAACCTAAATGTGGGGTAGAAAAGTCAAATAGTAGTAATAGTATGGGGAAGCATGGCTCATGGGAAGCAGCTCTTGGATGAAGGAGGATAGAATACTTATGGTCTGGGTGGGTTGACCAGACAATTTGTGGTGCTGCAACAGCTGTGGAGCAGAGCTCAGTAGTTCCACATCACAGTTACAGAGAACAGTTTGAAATGAAACTTTAAATTCAGTTGAGCTGAAGCAGGATATAAAACTTGTGTTAAAATGTGAATGGATCCAAGTTGCAAAGATGATTAAACTGAAGTTGCCTTTTAACTCAGATGAACTGAAACTGCAGGTGTCATAGCAGTACTGAATGACATGCATAAGGAATGATTAAGCTTTCCATACAAGCACATTGGTGTTATACATCTTAGGTTTACAAACGCCTGATAAATGACTTATAAATGGTTCTAAGTGTTAAACATGCTTGTATGTTAACTATGAATGATTTGTATTGCAAACACAGAATAACTGGGAAAATTCCACATACTGTACAACTTGAACCATTTAATGCTGAATCGTATATCTCTGTCTGTCATGAGTATATGCAAAGCAGTCATTATGCCTGTGGTCTAGTGAAGCTGCTTTGGAATTTTAACGTCCTAACGCAAGTAATCTCTGAGCTTCCTGAACTAACCTCCAACCCCTCCTGCCATTCTGTGCTATAAATCTTTCTTGTATGAATCCAGCAAAGTCGACACATTTAGAGAGGGCAAAGACAGCTGAATTACAGATTGTCTAAAATGAGTTGAAAGAGTAGGCCGCTGGAGAAAACCAACAGTTAATCATACAGATGGGGCAGCAATCTGATAGCTTTAAAGTGTAAGTATCAATAACCAGTGTCCTATATTTGACAGATAAAATTATAATTAACTCTTTCAGGTCTTAGTATTAGTAAGAACTGAAAGCATTGTGAGCCATTTGGGCTAAAGCAACTGATTACCAAAACAGAATCAAAACAAAGCTTTGAAAGTTTTAAACTGCTTTCTATAGATTAATGAACCCTATGCTTTCCTGGGCATTTGGAAGAGAATGTAATGTATTATGTAACATACAGAAGAATAGGCTTGTGATTAGGCACTGGACTGGGACTCAGGAGATCTCTGTTCAATTCCTGGCTCTGTCACAGACTTCCAGTGTGATCTTGGACAAGCACTTTGGCTACATCTATTCAATGAGCTAGGGGTGTGATTTCCAGTGCTCGTACATGTACTTGCACTAGCTGTCATCTGAGCTAGCATGCTAAAAATAATAGTGCCGCAGCAGCTTGGGCTAGATGCCCCAAGTACAAACCCACCTGCACTCCCTGGGGACATACTCTGGGTGCCTAGTTACCATGGCTACGCTACTATTTTTAGCATGCTAGCTCAATGAGGGGTAGCACAAGTATGTATACAAGCGTTGAAATCATACCCCTCGCTCGTAGCACTGACGCAGCCTTAATCTCCTTGCTTCTCAGGGTCTGTCTGCGCTGGAGTTGGAGGGGTAATTTCCAGTTCTAGGAGCCTTAGCCCCACTATCTCTGATTGAGCTAGAGCACTAAAAATAGTGTAGTTGTGGTGGTGTGCGAAGCGGGATGGGCTAGCTCCCTGTGTATGTACCGTGGGTTTCAGATGGGAGCTGGACACTGCTAATGACAAACTGACACACTTGACTTGCGGTTGACACACTCAGCCATAAAAGTGGGGTTTAATTACTCCTTTTTGAAAAACCAACACAACTTCTGATAATGAAATAACCATCCAACATGTATTCACAAGAAATAAAATATAATTAGGGGAATTTTCCTGCACAACTCCCATTAACTTTATTTTCAAGGATAGGGTTAGTCTGTCCCAGTGGTTCCCTTTCCTTCACTCTGTGTCTGACGAGGAAATCCAGGTATCTTTAGCCCAAGGCCTCTTTAAAATTGATGCCCAGCTGACTGACATTCAACCAACAGGGGAAGGAACTCACTTCCAGCTTTTCGGGCACACTCAGTTCAGAGTGTTCCCCAACCTCTTTGTCAAGCATGCAAGCACCATACGTGGCAGCTGGGCCGAGGTTAGAGAAGCAGAGTTGTCTTTAAATGCAGTGTTGTTTCTGGGATTTGCCAATTAGATGGAAGGTAAAAGGGCCCAATGCTTCCCTCGAGTTCCACTGGTGGGGAAGAGCAGGAGTGAACATAAATGGGGCAGAAGGCATGCAAGTGAGGAAAAGTGGCTCCTATGCCTCTTCCTTCTATATTTCTATAGCTCAGTGGAAGCACAGACCCATGTTACCACAGCCAAGCAGAGCGCCAGGGCCGGGGCAACCCATTAGGCAACCTAGGCGGTCGCCTAGGGCGCTAGCATTTGGGGGGCGGCATTTCGGGTCCTTCGGCGGCGACCACGGCGGCTGGATCTTCGGCCGGCCCGGTCGTCGTCGGCATTTAGGCAGAGGGAGCTGGGACGGGGGGAGTGGGGAGGGCTGCCTGCAGCAAGTAAGGGGGGGGGGGCATGCAGGGGAACTCCCTGCCCCAGCTCACCTCTGCTCCGCCTCCTCCCCTGAGCACACCGCCCTGCTCTGCTTCTCTCCCTCCCAGGCTTGTGGCGCCAAACAGCTGATTGGCGCCACAAGCCTGGAGGCGGGAGAAGTGGAGCGGTGACTTGGGGAAGAGGCGGAGCAGAAGTGACCTGGGGCAAGGAGCTGCTGCAGGGCTCCCCGGGCCGGGAGCTGCCGCAGGAGGGGGGCACCTCAGGGCGGAGGGGAGGAACTGCTGCGGGGGGGATGGGTGTGGAGCTGCCGCGGGGGGGTGCCTTAGGGTGGAGGGGGGGGGCGGAGAGCTGCCACAGGGCTCAGCGAGGGGGGAGTGCAAGGTGAAAGTTTCGCCTAGGGTGTGAAACATCCTTGCACCCGCCCTGCAGAGCGCCACAGAGAGTGCCAACTCCATGTGCATGGGAACTTGTCTCCTGCAGAAGCCGCACTGCCAAGGCCAAAAAGCAGTACAGAAGCTGGGCACTAATTGTTAGGAAATACCAAGGCCAGATCCTCAAAGGTATTAAGGCCCCCACCCCCACTGAACTCCATGCAAGTTAGGCTCCTAAATACCTTTGAGGATCTGGGCCTTAGGCTTGTGAAAATTTTACCCATGGTGGATAAACTCAGTTGTATACATCACTACTGAACCCCAGTGCTTTAATTTAAGAAGCTCCCAGTAACAGGGATACAACATTACAAGTAACATTGTGGAGCACTCATTCACTGTTGTGAGCACTTACTCATGGGAGTTATCCTATTGATGTCAATGGGTCAACTTGCGCGAACAAATGCACATCAACTTAAGAACTCCACAGTTTGTCCCTAAGCAAAATGCAGATTAATTATGGCTCTGTACTCCTCCCTCTACTATGCTGGCTGTTTAGCTATAATACAATACACCACATAGAGCTCTGTCTTCTTATAATCAAAAGGCACAGTGAAACTAATTAGTAAGGATCACTCAGTGGACTGCTGTTTGGCGATTGCAACAGGAGGCCAAATAATGCTGTGCAATGAATGTGAGAGGACTGATATTTTACTGGTCACTAAGTCAGGTGACTCCAGGTGACCATTAGCACAGGGTTTCACAGCACTTTTGTTTCATGTTTTGTAAAGTAACTAAACTTGAAATGCTGTTTCCTCTGGAACTTTTAAGTGCACAGCAATTACGTGAAATTTACTTGACTCTTTCATGTATCCTTTGAAATTTAAGTGAAGAAGAATGTAGCATTATATGATAAGATTGATAGAATCCTTGATACACTATAGCAGCTCAATAGCTCTGTGTTTCCTCTTTGGTTTTCTTCAATATTCCCATTGTTACTTTAAATTTGATAAATGTAGAGAGAGAAACAAAAAAATCCAGCCTTTCATTTGTATTATCTGAAAGAAAGATATTGTTTTACATCTTGACAGCTAAACCAAAGCTATAATTTTGATTCATGAATAAAAGCTGAAGAGAGCTACATTTAACTGCAAATAATATTTATTTGGTATATGACTATATTTTAAAAAATAAAATTATATTTGGGTGGCAGTGGTAGTACCTCAATAATTTATTACCAGAAATAAATGAAATCCTAGTCTTGAACAAGGGTCTTATTCATACTGGTCTTTAAGGACTGAAAATGAGTGAGTAAATAGATTGTCCTTTGCTGTTAGAGGAAAAATCAGGACTATTCTTCTCTTCTGTATATAGAAAGAGATATTGCAAAAATAAAGTGGCTGGAGTATTATTTTGCAACTACAGAAATAAAACATCTACCACTGGGTGTGAACCAAAACTGTGAATGTTGGGAGTGCTCAAAATCTGGTTCCAGAGCTGAATTTTTGCAAATAATACATATCTAATAATGGGTTTAACCAAATTATTGTCTCCTGATCCATCAAACTGATTTATCAGGCAAATCTAATGTATTTATAAGTAGCCTATTGCTGTCCTATCTAAGGGCTTGATCCTGTGCTTCTTGAAGTCAATGGAAAATTTGCCATTGACTTTAATGGCACAGGATTAGGGCCTAAATTCCAATATACCACAACATTCAAACATCCCCAACTTCAGGGCTCTTTGAAATCCAGACCCAAATTTGAATTTTGGTATGTCTATTTACCAAAAATCAACAGAGAAGGACAATATGATCAATCCAAATCACTCTAATCAGAATACAAGAACTCTGAATTTTCAAGAGAGGAAAAATCTGGTGGATGTGACAATACGCAGATGAGGTAGCCAAGATACTTCCCACTACAAATTCAACAAAAGGCCTCAAGAATAGCTTGACCAATGGCCCTGAATTAAAATATTATTCAACTTTGGGGAATTAGAGATCTGGTTTTGGATCTGAACTTCAGATGAAATTTTCAAATGCACCTGAGTGACTTTGGAGCCTAAATCCCATTGAAAGCCAAGTTCCTAAGTCACTTCAAGCACTTTTAGCTAGGATGAATCCCCACAGTGTTTTGCCATTGTTCCGTTTGGAATTGTCCTGCATTATGCTGTAACGGGGTGGTTACCCCGCTCCTACCCTGAAGGGCTTAAAACAGCCCTGGGAGAGGGCTGTGGCAGCGGAAAAGCTGGGCTGATCAGGGAAGCGGCTGCAGTTGGGCCACGTCCCAATCAGGACACAACTGGCCTTATAAAAGGCCAGTGAGCCAGGAGCTGGAAGAATCTCTCTCTCTCTCTCTCTCTAGCTGTAGAGGGAGACGGACCTGGCTGCAGGGACCTGAGTGGAGTACCTGAGTGGAGCAGGGCTGGGGAAAGGCAGAGGAGCTGGGGAGCTCCAGCCTGGAAAGCCCCAGGCTGCAGCCTAGCAGAAGGCCAACGGGTACTGGGGGTTGCAGAGGGCAGCCCAGGGGTAGGCAAAGGCAGCAGGTCGAACCCCCTTGCCTATGATGAGTGGCTTTTACACTGCAGTCTGCCCCAGGGAGCGGGGGCTAGATGATGACTGGCAGTAGCCCACGACTGAGGCAAGGTGGGGATTAGAGGGTTGGGGGTTTCCCAGACAGGGGAGACCCATAGAGATTGGTGGGGTATTGCCAGGGGACAGCCCCAGGGTAAAGGGGCACCGGGGTCCAGGAGGGACACAGGGCCAGTTATAAGCGGGACAGCAGCCTGCAGAGGGCACCCAGGCTGGAAAAGAGCTAATTCCCAGAGATGACCAGCAGGAGGCGCCACAGGGGTGAGTCCAGCACCTTGTTACATATGCTTATTATGCCCTTATACTGTAATCTCCTTTTGTGTGGCTACAGCCCTATTACTTTTTCAATACCGTATATACTGGCCCAGAATAAATAAATAACCCAATCCAGTGATAGTTTTGATATTTCTCCAGTAAGACTCATAGTTTCCATCTCATTTGTGTTGCTAAAATACAGCCATACTAATGTGCCAATATAGCTATCACCCCCTGATGACAATGTTCTGCTTCTGCTAACTCTAGTACTTCGTGCTTTTATAGCTAGATATTGAGATAGATAAAATGTAGTATTATGAATCAATTGAGGGGCCTAATAAACGTTACAAACTTTAATATTTAAAATAATTATCTGTGGTAGCCATGTATTATCCCCATCCCAAATGGGGCACTGAATTGTTCAGTGACTGGCCTAATGTCACGCAGACAGCTAAGAACAGAAACTAGAAATTCTGTTTAGTGCTATTTCATTATTATTAATAATTTGTTTTATTTGTTACTATATAGCCTAAAGATCCCTAACAGCTTTGAGGCTCCCTCATTCTAAGCACCGTATATGCACATAGTAAGAGAGAGCCTTGCCCTGAAGTGCTTACAATTTAAGTAGGCAAGACATAAGAGGTATGAGAGCAGGCCATTGACAGAGCTGAGAATAAACCCTGGGTCTCTTGACTCCAGTGGCCTATCCACTAGACCAGTGGTCTCCAAAGTGGGGTGTGTGCACCCCATTGGGTATGCAAGAGGAGGCGCGAGGCAGGAGGAGCGCCGCTGGAGCAGCACCGCTTTGGCAGTTCAGGCGGGAGTCTGAGTGCCTTTTTTTTTTTTTTTTGCTTGGGGCGGCAAAAATGGTAGAGCCGGCCTGTGGTGCGGCAGGGTTTTTTTTTTTTTTTTTACTGACGGGTGCACAATCAAAAAAGTTTGGAGACCACTGCACTAGACCATGCTGCATCTCATACTGACCCAGTCCCACCCTGACTGAAGTCAATGGAGTCATGGCATTGATTTTGTAGGAAGCAGGATTGAGCCACTAGTAGCAGCTGAATGATTGGTTCACAGTTAAACATGGACATCTGCTAATAGTCCAGTGTTCAGTCATGATTGTGTCCTGATTTCTAAAGTATGTCTGATAGTGTCCAAATTCCTAATTGCTGGACAGAGGTGCTGGAACAATTTGTATAGTGGGAGTACTGAGGGCCACTGAACCAAACTAAACCCTGTATGAAATGGAAACCACTTCAAGTCAAGGGGTGCTACAGCACCCTTCGTTCCAGCACCTGTGTTGCTGGACAGTCCCAGCAGATGCAGTAGAAGGGATTATATTGTTCACATACTCTCCAGTGTCTATCAGACCCTGACCAACCTATACAACACAGTGACAAGAAGAGATAAGTGTGCCAGAAGTGGAGCTGCTCTGTAATAATGTATGAATACTATATGTTGACCTGGTTATTGGGATGTTTACTGTATGAACAGATTGGTTTAATTTACCAGTATGCTGTAAGGAATCAAGCTAGAAAGACAGAGTGGCTCAGGATGGCTCTAGAGAGGGAAGGGAGTGCAGCTTGCCCAGTAGTGGTGACAGTACTGCTTGTATGGCACTCAGTTACTACAGCGATGTGGGGCATTTAAGTGCCTGGATCGGCAGATGTGGATTTATAACTGTACTGTCTTGTTTCAGTAAGGAAGCATAGGCAATCTTGGGGCTGATCAGACCAACACCACTTTATTAATAGATTTGTTTCTAACTATTCAGCCTGAGTTATCTTAAGTTTTGACAAACTTTACCAGATAAATGTTTAGAATATAGTCCTTTTTGGCCAGATCCTCAGCTGGTGCAAATGGAGCTAAACTGACTTACACCAGATGTAAATATGGCCCATTATTTGCATATGATCTAGGAAATTAGCTTATATGGAGGGATGGCTTGGGGTCAAAGTGAAGTGTTAGCAGCACCAGTGACCTCATTTGACAAAGGCTACCTGAGACTCTCTAGCCAAACACTTGTCTTGCAGGCTTAACAGTTTGTTTCTGCTTCCATTGAAGTTCATGACCAAGCTCCCATTCACTCCAATGTGAGCAGGAGCAGGCCCTTTAGTTGTGAAAATTTGAAGCTACTTTTTGATTAATAAATTTCACAGTACAATTTCTTCACTATCATCAATCATATTATGCTGGTAAAATATGCTTGCAAGGTGCAGGAAACTTGCTTCGTACACTTGTTTAAGATTAATGGCAGAGATTATTTTTTTTAATGTCCAAGTGTATGCATCTTTTTAGACTAACGTGATAAAATATTCTTGAGTGAGTTAGAAAGCGATTTTGCACTTTTTTCAAACATAAAGAGGACAGTGACCAATTGTTCTCCATGTCCACTGAAGGTATGACAAGAAGGAATTGGTTTAGCAAGGGAGATTTAGGTTAAATGTTAGGAAAAACTTTCCAACTATAGGGATAGTTAAGCACTGGAACAGGCTTCCCAGAGAGGTTGTGGGCTGCCCCCATTATTGAACAGGTTGGACAAAACCTCCCAGGTATGTTCTAGGTTTACTTGGTCCTGCCTCAGCATAGGAGGATAGACTTAGGTGATCCCTTGAAGTCTCTTCCAAACCTTTATTTGTATGATTCTATACTTTGGATTGTCCGACCCCTCTCAGGGACTTTTCATAGCTTGATTGCCATAAAGCCCGATGCCCAAGAGCACTATTTTACCATTAGTTTTTCTGATTCCTTCCTTTGCGGATCTCTCTGCCCTCATTTGCTCCACACAAAATGCCTCACAAAATGTGATTTGGGGGTTCAGTCCAACTGCCCTGCAACTCTGGGTGCCTTAAATGTTATGCTACTGTGGCTCACAGACTAGACACCAACAGCAAGCAGACAGCATGCAAGTCACATCCTGGCTTCCACCACCAAGTTACTGTTTGCAGAGTGATCCCAACATCCCCCAGTCCTGAATTCCCCCCAAAATGTCTCCTTGCAGTGTCCAGCCCTCTCCTGGAACATGTATAGAAGTTATAAATATTGCTGCTCCTTTAAATAGACAGAAACAGCAGCTAGTTATCTTGATTGTACTTAACAGTCACCTCAACTCAATCAAATCAGTGGGTTGGTTTAGATGAAAAGTAAATTGAATTTATTTGATCAAAAAGAGAGAGGTTTTAGGTGAGTTCAAGTCTAAGATATAGAGAAAGAAAGGATTACAAAGGGACAGAAGTAAAAATACACTTTCTAGTGGCTAAGACCTAACATCACAAACTACAGTCTTTGGTCAAGGTAGTTTCCTCACCAATCTTCCATGTCCATCAATAACTGACTGGCTCTTAGTCAGGATCCCCACAGAGTCCATGGCACTGGTTTCCTTGTCTCCTCAGCTAAAGGATAAACCAGAAGCTCTCTGCCCCTCTCTTTATAGTCCAGTAAAACTTTGAAAAGTATCTCTCTCAAAGTTCATTGAGCCTGCTTCAAGAGGCAGGAAGGCTTCCTAGAGAGTGCAGTCTCCATCCCTTGTTGACATTGTTAAGTGATCACTTTTCCCCCCACTGGCTCTCCTGATGATTTTGTTTGCCTGGCATGCAAATGTGCTTTCCTTTGTCATTGGTCACACCTTGCTCAATTTACATCGGAGACACATCCAAGCAAGCAGAACCGCATTCCTTTGTCTGGAAAAAAAACCAACCCCTGTTTATCAACTCCCCCTGACATGCTTGGTTTAAACATGTTTCAGCCATAATTCCAGCATATCTATATAATCCTTTATGGGTTGACCATACTTGCATCATGCAAGAATATTAATGATCAGTGAGTTATTAGTTTTCCAATGACCTATTACATGACACCTTTTAGGTATAGATTAAAACAATAGTGAGTTGGGGTACACGGAGCTGGTCCAGCCAGCTGAAATGCAATACTAGTTACCAGGAACCCCCTTGCCTTCTGGTGCAGTGATGCTCTTAGGGTCACAATGCCATAGGACATTTACATCCTAGTTACCTTTATGGTTTTCTATAGTGCCCACAGCAACACAGTCTAAGTTGTGGTAGCCTGAAATACCCATGAATGTTACATATCTTCCTTCCATCCACTTCAAGCTGCCACCTGTCCAGGTTTGACTGGGATAGTCCTGTTTCAAAGACGATTGTTCTATAGCACCTCACTCACTGAACACAAAATATCCAGTTTAATCCCTAAGAACAAGAGCATTGAGGGGTGGAGCAGCAAAGCTGAGGTAGTGTGTCATTGGCAGGTTGATATGGTATTATCAATCAATGATAGAGCCAAAGAGGAGAATTAAACTGATTGTGTCCTGCCAGCTTAATAAGATCCTCAAACCAGTGTTTGGCAACTGATGTGAAAAGAGTGTCAGGGATGCAGGAACAAAGTCCTTGCCTCAGCACTTTTCTCATTTATAGCAAGTCAAAACATCATTCCTCAGGATTATTTTGTGCCCACACCCAGAACAGGGAGGCATGTGGTATTGATGCTTCAGTGCTTGCAAGGAGAGAGAACTTCCTGCAGAAGAGTACCCACTGGCAATGGAGCCCAGTGAGAGCCTACACTGCCTGCCACCTATTTGCTAGGGCAAAGTTATAACCAGCTGGTGAATGAGTATCCTGTTATCCTAAGAACTGAAACATTTCTGGCAGGCAAGATAGCATTCATTCTGCGTTCGTTCTTCGTATGAAATGTGAAGAACAAGATTTCCAGGTCAAACATCCTTCTACCCACTGTTGTCCAGTTATGGTTGGGGAGCTGCACCCTGGTTAATAGGATAGCAATCTGAATCAGATGTGGGAGCAGCAGTGTTAGGACAGGGTGCAGATTAAAATAAGTCCTTATCCACTTTTGTGTCTCTGCAACAGGTCCCTGGGAAACAACTCAAAATAAGCATCAATATCTTGGCAGCCTTTTGGCAGAAAAGTTCTAGTGGCAGATGTTACCAGGCATTGGCTCCTTCTGAGTCTGAACCAGATGCTTAGCTTACATTGATTTTTTGATAAATTCAAACTGATTGTGTGGTGTTAGGATACCCATATGGGTTACAAAACTCTATTTAAAAAAAACAGCTACTCACTAGTTTGATAGGGAGAGGGCCTTTGGGAGGGACAGAACCATGCTTAGTTGGTGCAGGGTACGTTGCATAGCCCAGGCTGGACTTTTTGTGTGCTCTTATGTAAAATCATTTTAATTTGCTTCTCTTGCAACCCAGCACTCCGAAGCTCAGGAATGAAGCCCTGATGAGAAAAACTCACTGACTAAAGGACTGCTCTTTTTTTTGCTGAACTAGCTGATCCATTCTGCCACCTTACACTGCAATTTTATAATCTGAAACCAACATGTTTGGAGATTCTCCAGTTGTTAAGATTTCATAATGACCTAAATATGCTGAAGGCTGGTGGGAGGGGGAACCTCTATGAAAAAAGCAAAGAGAATTTTAAGAATGGAAAGCAAGGAGTCAGGTAACAGTGCTGGAGGCTGATTTTTTTAAAAACACATGCAACTCCTAGGATAGGAAAATTATATTAATATCCAGGGTTTGAATTTAAAATGTAGAAATCTAGAAATTCCCCCAACCCATACTATATGGGCCAAATTATTCTCACAGTGGGTCGTGATTTTAATATTCTATCCTCTTTATATGTGCAGAATTCCCCATGGATGCCGATGGAAAATCCATATGCACAGCGAGAAAAGAATGTCAGTGTTGTAACCTGGCACTTAGAACTGAGAGAAGAATTTTGCTTTAGATTAAATTCAGCCCAGGTGAGACACCAAAGATGATAGATTTAGAAATAGCTGTGCCATCTACACACTCTCATGAAAAGAATGTTTACTTAGATGAGATTGTGTTTACATCAAGTAAAGATCAAAGAGACTCGGGCCAGATTTTCGAAAGAGCTCAATAGCTCCCAGGGGACCTCCGGGGTGCTGAGCCCTTTTGAAAATCAGGCCATTTCACAGAGGTGTCTAAATGGGAGATGAGGTAATCTGTAGGAAGAAATAAAGTGATTATTAGCTGGAGACTGGGGGTTTTTCACCTTCCTCTGCAGGGCATGAGTGCAGGTAACTTGCAAGGATTATCTGAGGATCTGTTACTTAATCATTTCTTTGCCACTGCAAAGGGTCTTGGGCACTGGTGCATCTCAGTTTGTCCGATTGTCTGGCTGTGGCACACAATAATCTAGTCCCCTGTGGTCTAATTGGACTTTAGTCTAATTTCAGTTGTTGGGTTTAGAGGGCAAGTGCTGGGTGGTGTTGGTGGCCTGTGATATACAGGAGGTCAGACTAGATGATCTGATGGTCCCTTCTGGCCCTAAACTCCATGACTGTGGTAGAGGTGAATAGGTGGAGAGAATTTCATATTTTAACTTTATGTTGCATTGTATTGATCAGAGATTGTTCGCTCTTTCATATTCTCAGTCATCAGTCTGGCTATAGTCACCTCTCGGGGGAAGATGCGTCATCAAAGAGTAACAGCCTAACCATCTCATGTAACCCTCTCTTACCATTCCTTGTACCTAAACTATTGACTGTCTCACACAGGTGCCTTGCTGATTCCCAGTGTTGGGAATTCCTTCTATTGTAATTGAAAATTTCCCACCCCGTTTTAGCGAGAAAATCCAGTATTATCTCTTTTAAATAACTTTGATACATTGTGGTTTAAAAAAAAAAATACAGCAAGTGTTCTCACTCATGTACGTGGAGCTCATCTTCCTGGGATGGATACTTTTCCTCGTCTGTTCATGGGGTTGCTGCTGTGACCTTTTCTTCTGTGCCCGGAGGCCAGACAGTTGTGTGTGCCTTTCCTTTTGTAAATCTGTCCTCAGAGCAGCTTGATGCACAAGCTGGTATATAAGTAGCTCTGTAACAAATGGGCAGACTTTCTCTCTTAACTTTTCTCTTCTCTCCTTCATGCTCCCTTTGTGCCTCTGAATCCTCCTTCCTTTGTCCTTTTTGCTCCTTCCTCTTGGCTAGACCTCAGGAATTGGAAAAGTCTCCTGTGCCCTGCTCTAAAGCTCACTGAAATCAATGGGGATCTCTCAATTGACTTTGATAAGCTTTTGAACAGACAGTCACTTCTTATCCATGCAAATTTGGTGTCCATGAACTTTTATTGTTGAAAACGGTTTACTTCGAAGTAAAGACTCATTAAACTGAAATTATGGAAAGAGTTGTTTACACTAAAGGGACAAATCCCACAGAATTTAAGTTTCCTGCACAAATTCTTTTTGTGTCCCTCATTTTGGGTCTTTGTCACATTGTATCCCATGTCTGGGCCTTGGCAGTGGAGAGCTGCAATTCCAGGTATCCTTTCTGCCTTGTTCTCATCAGTGATTTCCTCACTCTGCCTTATTTACTGGAACTGTTGTCCTGGGTCTCATCTTGCCCTTGTTTGTCTTGCCTATCATAGGTGGTGCTCTTTGGGGCAAGAGACATGCCTTCCTCTGTTTGCCAAGAGCTATGCAAATTTACAGCACTGTAGAAATGATTACTAATAACAGGGCTGCCAACTGACATGCATTGGGTGTGATGCTCACACATTTCCCCTGCATCCTTCAGTAACACTTGTCTGTAGTCCCATTAAAATATCCTGTATCAAGCCCAGGATACAGGTAGGCAGTGGGGTTTCCCATGCACCTTGCCATCCCACTGTGAGCCTCTGTAGACAATTAACTGCAGGCAAACCAGGCTCTCTCTCCTCTTCTGCTCTTGCTGCTCCACTGCTGTCACCTCCTAACTAGCATAGAGTAGCGGGCAGCATGTGGGAGGATGGGAGTGGCTGCCACAGTGCCCGGCAGCGAAGACTTGAGAGGTTGAAGTGGGAGAAAGACTAGAAAGGCCGGAGGCAGATGAGGGTGTCACAGCATTCTGTGGGTGAAATTCCAACCAGTAAGGGGGTGTGTCACTGCTTGCCCTGCAACCCTGGGTGCCTTCAGGGCCGGCGCAACCCATTAGGCGACCTAGGTGGTCGCCTAGGGTGCTACAATTTGGGGGGCGGCGACCGCGGCGGTATTTCGGCGGCGGGACCTTCCGCTGCCCCTGTGGGGGGCGGCATTTCAGGGCAGGACCTTCCGCCGCCTAGTGCGGCAGAAAAGCTGGCGGCGCTCCTGGGTGCCTTACAATGCTATGCTGCTATAGCTCCCAGCCTGGGATGCTCACAGCCAGCCTACAAGCATGCAGGTCAGACCCTGAGTGTCTGTGTGCTAGATAGCAGCAAGGTACAGGCTTAGTTCAAGGTGGTTTCTCTCACCAATCTTCCTTCTTCCCAGCCATGGCTGACTTTCCCTCAGTCAGGACCTTCCACAGAAGTACGAGAGTCTGGTTTCCCTTGTCTTTCTAGGGGAAAGATCTTTGTCTAAGCAGGTTTCTCATTATATTGAGTTTCCAGAGACTTTAATACCAGGTCCTCTCCGGTTGAAGGACCCGTCTTTCTCAGCTTGCAAGAACTCTGTTCCCTGGTCTGTCTGGCGAGGGATGCCAAAATGGCTTTCTGTCTTTGCTAATATCTTCCAAAGTTCAATGACCTTGTTTCAAGAGGCAGGATGACCTCATGCTGGTTTTTGCCTTTCTATGGGCTTCCCATCCCCCTGCTTACAAATGGGGCTTCCATTGCTTTGTTTTCACCATGCTTAATTTACATAGGAGACAGGTAAATAGCTGTGTTATTCTCTCCTGTCTGAGACTGACCTGTTTTATCCCTTTGTTTGAACACAGATTTTAAAGCCTAATATCAAGGAGTATCCATAATTCCTTAAATAGTATAGTATTTTATAATTATATTAATCACCAGTGTGTCATAGGCTTTCATAAAACATCTCACTTGATAATAAACTTTAATTATACAATAATATTGTATACAGTCAATTGATTCAAATGCTTATCACTTGGGGTTCAGAACCCCTGTTTTTATAGCCCAGATGAAGTTTCTCTTTCTGTCTGGAAGTTCTCTCCTCCTCCACTTGTTAGCTTGATGGCTTTGTTTACCTAATACGTAAATGGACTTTCATTGTCTCTGCCTGATGAGTGGGCTGGTCAGAGATGCAGATAGAGAGACAAGGTAGGTGAGGTAATATTTTTTGTTGGGCCAACTTCTGTTGGTGAGAGAGAGAGAGAGAAGCTTTCAAGTTTACACAGAGCTATTCTTCAGGTCTGAGAAACATACTGAGAGTGTCACTATTAAATACAAAGTTAACACACATTTCAGGGGACCATTCAAGGTGAAGTGGGCTGTTAACACCCCTCCTGGTCATGGGGGGTGAGGGGGAAAGGCAGCTGGGGTGTGGCTGTTAGTGGGTTATAATCCCCTTCTCTCTTCCCCTCCTCCACAATAGGAGGGGTGCTAACTTCACCTTGAATGGTCCCTTGAAATGTGTGTTAACTATTTAACTGCAGCAAGCTTCTCCCCAATAACTCCCTAAGCTCCAGGTTTTATCAGAACAAGCCCCTTCCCTACCAACACCCTCTTGGTTCCCTCTTCCCAGCTAACCTTCTGCTAGGCTTCACCAAGCTCCCTCCTGCACCCGGGTTCTCTACTTTCCCCTTAAATGTGCCAGCTAGCTTGGTAGCAGTACTTGGCTTTGGAGAAAAAGAGGTGATTGCTCCACTCTGGGCCTAGAAATGGGTTTTGAGCCCTATATGCATGCCCTCTGCTGCCTGGTAAACACAGTCAATAAGACTGACTGTGGAGGGGGAGTGCCATAATGGCAGAAACTAGGGAAGAAGAGAGTTGGAAAATATTGGTTTGGGAACATCATCACTCCCAGAATGACAAGGTGACTTTGGGAAGAGGAAACACCAGCACAAAACACCCCCAGACCCTGAAAAAACAAACCTCTGTGAGATTAATGCTGCATCATTTTATTTTGTTACAATGTTTTGATATATAAAAGCCTTACAGGATTTTGGATAATAAGGGGGATTAGAGAGTAACAGTTCCCACAATACTGCCAACAGAAGCAAGGCTGCTTATTACAGTTGTTTGTTTTATAGATCAGTATCTCAAACATGAAAAACATCTTTGTTTTCTTTAGCACATACTAGCACCGTTTGAAACTGTGGTGCAGATTTTGCAAATGCAGCAGTCTATGGAATTCAGGATGTACTGGAGAGTGAGCAAATCCACTGTAACACAGCAACATTTAAAAAATGATGCTTTACAGAATATAGAACCTTTCATCTGAGGATTTCAAAGCTCTTTACACACATTAATTAAATCTCACAAACCCCCAATTATACCCATTTTACAGATGGGTGAGCATAGGCATTCAAATTATTTTTGCAAGGTCACATGATGAACAGAGATGGGCCTAAGCCAAAAACCTAGCTCCAACCATCCCAAGCTTTGGGAGATTGAGAATCTTGATTAAATCTTTGAGGATTGGGTTCATGTTTAATAGCAAGTCAATGGCAGTCAAGAATAGAGACAAGAGTTTTGACTCTCAGTCCCTGCTTTGACCATTAGAAAACTCTGCCTCATTCTATATTTATAAGTTATAAATTTTGGCCAGATTGTCACAGACTCAATGGAACTATGCCAGTTTGCACCAGCTGAGAATCTGATCCTTTACCTTTCAAGGTATCGTTTTGTAATTTTTTTTCTAGTCTATTTAACTCTTATTTTATTAGAAACAAAAATATATTAGACAAGTTGCCTTATATCTCACTGTATCTGAAAGCCACAATCCTTCTTGATTAACCACCCCCCTACCCACTGGGACTGCATTAGCCTGGTGTTGCTATTACAGTATATTTTGTTTCTTTCATTACTATATTGTTTAGTGTCATGTATTTAGCATAGTACTTGTGTCTCTTTTGCTTGCAATTGTGGCTTTTGCGTTATATTTAAATTTTTCATTAGGAAGTGTTAGCATGAAAAAGAAGGCATGAACATTGTTGTTCTCTAGGGCCAGGTCTACACTACACCCCTAATTCGAACTAAGGTACGCAACTTCAGCTACGTGAATAACGTAGCTGAAGTTCGAAGTACCTTAGTTCGAATTAGTTCGAACTTACCTTGGTCCACACGCGGCAGGCAGGCTCCCCCGTCGACTCCGCGGTACTCCTCTCGGCGAGCTGGAGTACCGCAGTCGACGGCGAGCACTTCCGGGTTCGACTTATCGCGTCCAGACTAGACGCGATAAGTCGAACCCAGAAGTTCGATTTCCAGCTGTCGAACTAGCGGGTAAGTGTAGCCAAGGCCTTAGATGTGGTTGTTGTCATCTCTGTTGTGGTTGCTGATATTCCAGACCTTCTGACCTTTCAGGGTGAGTACACAACTTCTGGCCTCAATCCTGCATTCTTTGTGTAACTCACATTTCCACAATGAGAGGTCGTATCTCCCTCTAGTTGCTGGTACACATACCCTATTAATGAGTCTGCTTCAGCTGCCAGCTAAGGGATCTGGTTCCCAATCCAGAAAAGTACTTAAACACATGTGTAAATTTAAGCATGTGAGTAGTGCCATTGACCTTGATCCATTTTCTCAAGTGTGAGCATAGAAACAAGGACAGAGACCTTTGTGGCATTGTGTATATGAATAGTGCATGGTATGTGGCTGAGTAGAGCTAGGATGACCAGATGTCCCGATTTTATAGGGACAGTCCTGATATTTGAGGCTTTTTCTTATATAGAAGCCTATTACCCCCGACCCCGTCCCAATTTTTCACACTTGCTGGTACTCCATCCTTGTTAATCTGTGTTCTAGTTTAATGTGTCTTCCTTTCCCAATGTCATGAGCTAATTCTGAATTTAGCATTCATGTTTCTTAAATATAGAGTTTGTATTTCATTATATTGTGCGTGGGAATAATCAGCAATTTCAAGTTTTAGACTAGAAAGATGCTGAAAATAAAATCTAACACAGCCAGCTGTCAATATATTATACTGAAAGCAGGGCCATTTTTGGTGGTGGCAAATTACCTGAAGGTTTCACAGAGTATGGAAAAGAATATGAAATGAGCTCTAGTACTGGTTTATCTTTTACTGAAGTAATAAATCTTTTCAAACATTTCGTGAGGTGAGATGAGATTTATACCAGAGATTATTAGGTTGCCTGTAATTTCTTCCTGAAGCACTGACAATCAGAAGCATATTAATACCGAGCACAGTTAATAATGCCATTCATTCAAGGAGATGACAGCATTCCACATAAAATAATTAGCAAGTTAATTACCAACATTTTGCACAGCTATGTGTAATGGACCAGATTCCCCTACAGCTACTTTGTGCCGTTGGCTGAGGTTTCACCCAGGTGGTGAACAGTTGTTGTCACTGTGGCTCTGATGCCACTTCTCAGCCTAGAGGCCGTGCCTGAAAGAAAGTGACGTGGCTAGTATGTTTCACACATTTGCACTCTCCAGTTCTAGAATGGTCACATGGGACACAGGCAGCTGGGTCAGGCTCCTCTGACTTATACAGAGAACTGGACCAGTCCCCAGTTGGCCCCACAGTGCAGGGTGTAAAGCCACTTTTTCCACACTAGGCTGCATCGAGAGCAGCTTGGAGGGACCCCGAGATCAGGGACATAATGTTAGATCCAGCAGTCTTAGCAGAACCAAAATTCCCATTGAAGAGGGAGTTTTGTTTGTGAAAGGACTACAGGATCATGTCCTATGTGTTCTACAAATAAAACAAACATTTGTATTGTTGCTGCTTTTTTAATTATTGACACGTTTGATAGATGTCAATAGCACCAAAGATACTCTTCTGTCATTTAGGTGCATTACACGCATTTTGAAGTACTGCTTATAAACCCAAGAACGAGTCTTAGGGTTTGCTGTTTTGTCAGGTACACTATATAAATTATTTTAAAAATCCTGGGTCATTACATATTTACCAGGCAATTGGATTAGTTTCTGAATAATGAATATACAGTATATATTTTATACCCTCTCAGGTCACATTATGTTCCCGCCGTTATGATATTTATAACTAGGAAATTGATTCCTATAAAATCAGTGGAGCTTCTCTGGCTACTTGTGCAAAAAGAACAGGAGTACTTTGTTAGTCTCTAAGGTGCCACAAGTACTCCTGTTCTTTTTGCGGATACAGACTAACACGGCTGCTACTCTGAAATCTGGCTACTTGTGCTATTTTATGATTAAAAGCAGGATGACACTTGCTCGTGTTTCCTGTGTGGCTTTCTATTTTATGTACTTAAAAAGGGGTGTGGAGTTTAGAAGAGTATGTTCACTATGCTGTGTAAAGTTTTGTTTCTGTTGAACTGCAGACATTTCCCTGTTGCAATAAAACTCACACTTGAGATTATCAGAGGAAAAGGATTTCTTCCATATGTTTCCTTCACATACTCTTATGCATCTTGAAAGCTAAAACTTGTGATTGATTTCAATGGCTTGATATTACTTTATTCAATCTATATGAAACCACCACTAAACTAGCTACTCAGAGATTCTAGGTAATAGGACCTATCCTGTTTGGCTGCCTAAGCAAAATGTCAGCACCCAATAAATAATAACAATTAATAACGATGAATATTTTATTATGGAGAATTATTCTGAATATGAAATGGTGTGATGCTCCTAAGAAGGAATGGATTATTAGGGCACAATCCAGTGCTCACTGAAGTCAAAGGAAGGACCACACTGACCCAAGCATATTGGTAAACACAAGAAGTCATGTGTATTTGCAAATGGATACTTACACATAGAAAAGTGAATATGGCAGATTTCAACAATAACCACAAGTTTTGTCTTTCACTATTCACTCCTGACTCCTGTTCATTTTGACTATGTGCATGTCCCCTTGCTGTTCTATGTTCATGAACATTCATGTGAACGGGATTTTGTTTGTATGATTGTTTGGGGATGGCTGTTCTTCATAGGACTACCCTGATTCACATGAGAACATGCTTGAACAAGAATATTCTCTCAGAACTATTTGTAATTTATTATTCTGCTGTTTAAATATTTCCAGTCATCCAGCTGGGGATCAGAAACAGCAATACCATGTGACATAGTTGACCAATCATGCACTATGAATTGCAAATAATCACTACGAACATTTTGCGAATAACCCACAGACTGAAAATTGTTGTTTTCAAGTATCTGGTGAATAGTTTGAAATAATGACTAGATTTGCAGAAATTAGGTGAGGTTAGCAGATGATTCACAAGTAGAAAAAAAGGGACTACATGCATAACAAATAGTATTCAAAATCTCACCAGCTCTATCCCCAGACCAGTCATGCCACAAAAGGATTCCAGCAGTGTGAAAGAAATATGCAGATTTGTTTATATAACTCTATGCGTACTGTATCTCTTCGATATGGACTAGTAGGCCTATTCTGTTCCAACCTACTATATTAGCATAATAACTGGCTTAAATCTGGATTATTCAGCTTTAAAATATGAATCCCGGAAGTCTATCCCATTCTCTCTTATGGAGTAAAAGTTCTCTTTAGCTAGTTTAAGACCCATTTAAAGAAGAAATGAAGAACACAAAGATGCAATCTTGGAGTGACATCTCGTAATGAGACCTCCTGAGCCTTTCCAAAGTTTCTCATTAATTTGCCCCAAATGCAGATTTTAGAATTACAAAAGGATTTTCTCCCATAGCCCATAATGGTCTCTGCTTAGAGTATACTACATTGTCTCATTCTTTTTGGCATGTTCCCAATGCAGCTTCTTTTGGCAAGCTACAATCAATGGGAGGAGATATTGTAGGAAGAACAAAGTACAATTTTTCCAGAGGAAATAATGAATCCTCTATGGGATTTCAAAGAAAACCTACACAATCAGCAAATAATTTTTAAGAAGTTAAGAAAACCAGAGATGTTATTTTGGAGTGTTTAATGTCTAAACTTTAAAGATGGTGAAAAGTGTTTTGAAGTGTTTTGTTCTTTGTTTTTCCTCTTATTTTATTAAATTCTAAGCCTTTCATCCCCTACACTAAATATACGGCAACATCACATCAGAGCCCAGCAAAATTGTCAATGCATTACATTCACTAGCATGAACAATGACTGTATTTCCACTATAGAAGCATTTTTGTCACGCCACCATTCCAGGTCTTCAGATTTTTTTTTCTCCCATAAGGTACTGTAGTATAGAAAAGAGAATGTGAAAAAAGAAACTTTTTTTTTTAACAGTGTTAAAAACAAAAGTGACTAACTTTTTGACAGGTTTCAGAGTAGCATCCGTGTTAGTCTGTATCCGCAAAAAGAACAGGAGTACTTGTGGCACCTTAGAGACTAACAAATTTATTTGACTGAGTTTTTGGTATAATAAATGGAAGTCTCTTTACAATAAGTATGACCCAAAAGCAGGGCAGAGACCACACGTGTGTGTGTGTGTGTGTGTGTGTGTGTGGAGTGTGAGTGAGAGAATGAGCAAGAGTACGAGCCTAGTGGACTGGTATAGAAGTTTTAGCTCCAGGCGAAAGGAACGGCCTTGTTATTCACAAAGGGCAAAGCCTATAGTGTATTATGCAAGTCATCTCAAACCATAGAAACTTTTATACCGTATCTCATCACTCTGCATTTTGTTTGTCACATAATTTGCAGAAAAAAATAGTTCCAACATTTTTGCTAAAGAATTTTCAATTTTTATTGGTAGTGTTCTTTGTGCCCCTCCACCTGTACAATCAGAACGTTGTTGTTCCAAGGACACTTATCATACGGCAGTTGTATTAATGCTGATGTCCTCGCTCAATTCCAACAAATGACATTTTGCTTTCTAAATCTACCCCCCTGTAGTTTCAGCTGTTGTGAACTGTTTCTGTACACTGTCAAACAGCTGAAGTGTCCCATAGGTAGCTGCATGTGTGTGGTAGGTGAAATGATCCCTCTATATTCTGTACCCACCACTCGGGGTGTTGGGAGGCTTAATTAGTTACAGTTTGTAAAGTGCTTTGACAGTCTCTGATCAAAGGCACAACAGAAATGCAACGTATTATTATTACATTGTCTGCAAACTAAGTTTAATGTTGTAACACCACAATGCTAGACTTAAAGAGCAAATATGGGAGGAAGGCTTCTATCACCAGGCTTAAAGCTGTCAAAAAACAACAACAACAAAAAAACAACCCCATTAGGAGCTCTCTGATCATTACAAGTTAATACAGCTCTGTGTATTTGCATTTGCACACAGGTTCTAGAAAAAGAGCTACAAGAGTACAGAACTATCAGGTGCATTTCCAGTTTTCCACCAGACTGTAATGAAATGCCACAATGCCTCCAACTAGACCTCTCATTAGTGGTCTTATTAGTTTTCACTCTAGTAAACAAACTAATGGTGCTACTAGCAGTTAATAATAGGCAATCAGGGTTTCTTTCATGGCTGTCACTTTTCCCTTTGCTCTATGCAAGGAACCAGTGTGTGGAAAAAAATGTTAAAAAACCTTCTTTTTATCCCACTAAATCTTCTTTTAACTCCTTTACTTCATGGTCAGAATGCTTTTATGGCTGTCATTGATCCAGAAATGAAGTTTCTGTGAAGCATACTTCATCCTTAAGAAAGGTTCTCTGGCCTGTTTTTTTTTTTTTTTTTCTTTTTTCTTTTAAGGCTGATATATGCCTGCAGCATGTTCTTATTGAAATGGAGGTGTCTAGTGGCAAAACCTGACAGCTGAGTAAAATGCTTTGTAAGTAGTTTGCTAACATACCGCCTCTCAGTGCGTGTAGAGGACACGTTAAATCAACTCCTGTCAGTACAGAAAGTTCCACCCTGTAAAACAAGCAGCATACTATTAAAAGATGCCATATGCAAATGTCTTAAATAGATGTGGGATGACTAACCTCAACAAAGGAAAGTGGAAGCATAGCTATGAATGTACGTAGGCTAGTGGTTAAAGCCCTGTGTTGTAGTCCTGGCTCTATTATGTGACCTTGGCTATGCCACTTAGTGTCTGTGTGCCTCAGTTTACACTCTTTGTAATATTGCGATAATACTGACCTCTATAACAGTGTGTGTCATGAGGTGTAACTCATAAACGCTTTTGAAATGCTCATTATATGATTGTTATAAGTGCACATCATTACTAGATTTTTTTATTAATAATATTTATATTATGAGCATCTTAGAATCCACCAAGAGGAGCCCAATACAGACCCAGGGAGGAAGAATGTTGTAAAAGAAGGTGGCAGCTGGAATCAAAGGTGAGGGTGACAGCTGGATACTGAGGACGTCTCTGATGTTCCCTGCTTTACCAGGCTCTGAGTGAGCACTTTTTTTGAGAGAACTTGGATGAGAAAGGGGAAAAAAAGGTGTGTTTTTAATGGAAAAGAGAGAAGTAGTCCCGTTCTCCTCCTACCCCCATTGTCCATGTTGGTCCTTGTTAAATTTAAGTTGGAAAGGTTTTGGCTTAAAAACTTCCCCATTTTCTATTCATCAAAAGAAAAACCAAGTGATAATTTTAAAATCTTTTAAATAAGATGTCTAGACTGGAACTTTGGCATTGCCAAAATAGCCTCCACTGCAGCTGGTGTATCTATATGTACATGCACTTAACACACCTACCCACAAGCCCTAATTTCAATTTTCAAATTTTCAATTTTCAAAAGTGCCCTAAGTGACTTAGGGCAGGTCCACCCTTAAAACGCTGCATCGGCACCGCTGCACTAAAGCTGTAGCCCTTTCATGAAGATGCTCTATGCTGATGGAAGAGAGCTCTCCCGTTGGCATATTAATCCACCTCTGTGAGAGGTGGTAGCTATGTCAGCGGGCGAAGCTCTTCTGCCGACATAGCTTTGTCTACACCGGGGGTAGGGGCGTCAGTATAACTACATCACTCAGGGTAATTCTGTAGTGTAGACCAGGGCTTACTCTCCTAAACCGTTTACTTTTTCAAAAATGAATTTTTTTGGAATTTCCTTTTCCACAGGAAATTTCAACATTTTGTTCTGAATTAGAAAGAAAACTTTTTTTGAAATTTTGGGATTTCCCTTGCAACAAAAATTTGAGTTTTGGCCAGTTTTACCCCCTAGTTCAAAGATCCCACATCCAAGGCGTTGGCTTCAGCTAGGGCTAAAGCCTCTTGATAGCTGTGGAGTGGCAGCAGCACTTAGCCTTCTTTGAAAATGCCAGCTGGTGGAAATTTAGGGATCATAGGGAGTTAGGCAGTATGGGGAATTAGATGGCACCTGAGCTGTGGCTTTGAAAATGTCGGTGGTGCCTACATGGTGGATTTAGGTACCTATCTACCTGTTTAGGCACCTAAAACCCTTTACAAATCTGTCGATTGCTGTCTAACCTGCTTTGGCACTTTTGAAAATCCTACAAGTCTCCTAGTTGTATTTTTAGGTGCCTAAATACTTTTGTAAATCTGGCTGTAAAGACGTAGAGTGCTTTTGAAAATTTTACCCCTTATCTCTAACATCTCAGCACAGCTCGAAGCAAGGGAGAAATTAGTCTCTCAGACTGACTTATTTGCTTTTTGTGATTTTTTTATTTTATTTTTTGGGCTGTAATTTAGTTCAGATAAATTTTCCCTGGTCTCCCAGTATGCTTCTCAAGGCAGAGACTTTTTTATTTTTTTGTCTCAGGCAGTGCCAAGAACACTATTTCCCCATAATATGTAATAAATAATAACGGATTTATATAGTCATAATATTTCATTTTTGGATTGCTTTGAATTTTCACTATTGTTTCTAACAGGATGCTTTTGGAACTGTCACATCAAAATATTTAACGTAACACAGAGCAAATGTAATAAATTTAAAACTAGTAATAATAAAAAACAGGCTAAAAGTACAGCAGATCCCTCACAAGTACTGCCAATTTCCTCTATTTCCAATATCCAGAGGGAAAACATGGCAGAGGAAATGCACCCCATTTGAGATCTGGGGCCCTCCCAATCATCTTACCATACAGCTGCCTCCATCTTTTTTTCAGACGCCTTATTTTGTTCCAACTATCACTCTACTCTTTATCCTTGGAATAGTCTCTCCTGCAGCACCGTATCTGTTCTCTTTCAAATCCTGCCTTAAAACCCCTTCTTCCTAGAATCCTCACCAGTAATTTCTCCTCACTATATCTTCCCTGAGAAGGTGGTCTGTATCTTGCCTTGTGCATGTTTTTCTGATCTATCTTAGGCTATCTCTGTGAAAAGAAATCCCAAAGTGTATCCTTACCCCTGTGTGGAGACCCATTGAAGCTGATGGGATGCTGAATAGTATAAGGGTCCTAGCTGGAGATCCCTTTGCAGGATTCCATTTAGATCAGGGAAGGGGCCTGATTTTGAATTCTCACCAGCGTGTAACTCAGAAAAGTGTATGACGTCAATGGATTAACGTGTAAACCTGGTGAGAGACAAGAGTATGACTCAATGTGTCTTACTCTGTTCATAAAACACTGTGAGCTGATACTGTGCTATACCTATGGTTTTAATATGACTATAAAGTATGACTAACACTACCATACCCTAGAATTCATCTCCAAACAATTTACCTGGAATCTTTTATTGAAATCTTAAGATTGAATCCCAACTAAACCTACATAAAATGTTGACCTGTAACAGTTTCAATCCTTTTTCTCTGTAAGATTGATCAGAGAATTTAATAGCCTTTCCAACTGATATTCTTAAATTCCCTCCTGCTATACTTACTCACATTTTTTAAAAAAGATTGGTAAGAAAAGATTTCTTAATTTAGCACATATGGATGGATTCAGGCACTTTAATTTGCTCAGATTTGTAAGAGACATAGCATGTGATGGTTGAAGGACATTTACCCCATATTCAGAATTGTCCCTTTGTCAAGGATTTTAAGTTTTTGGTCTCTGCACTTTTAAAACACCTTCAAACAATGGGAAGTGTAGAAATGTGTTACCTACTATTTAAAGTATGTTACATGTACTTCTCCGTGTCTGATCTACAGAGGATGAATTTACTACAGCTTCCAGCTAAAGAACTCAAGGTGAAATCCTGCCCCCCCTCCAGAAATGAATGGTAGTTTTGCCATTGACTTCAATGGGGCGGGGGTGGGGGTGAGGATTTCACCTTCATTTGCAGAAAACTTGGAAGGAGCAGATAGTTTCACTTAATTAGACAACCAAATTATAGTGGATGTTGGAAGGTAGAGAACTGTTTTTTGTTTTTGTTTTTGTTTTTTTGTTTTAAGTATTGTATACTCTAGCTACTATGTCTGTGATCTGGGTACAGTGGAAAGATTAGCCTTTGGACTAAAATGTGCTTTTACTAAATTTTATTCAACATTTCTATGTGTGGTAGACACAGCAAACCTCAACATAACATAAAGGAAAAGAATCCCATTGACAGCTGGTGTTCTTGGGGGATTCTGAGAATGAGATGCAGCTGTGTTAAGAGCCAAGAGACATACACAACTAACAATCTGTATAAACCATACCCAGCCAAAGAAATGGCTTTTTCAGATGCCCTTACATACCCCACAACTAGAAAGTGAATATTCATGAGCAAGAAGGAAGTAAGGATGGGGTCAGTAGCAAATGAGATGAACAAAATGCTTTGAAGTTGAGCATTGAAATAATGGGCAGTGCTGGAAAGGACTTTGAATGGTAGCATGTATTGCACAGAGCCAAATAGAAAATGTCTGTGAAGTCATATTAAGAACTTCAGATGCAGTTTGTATTTTTATATAGAGCTCAGTGGGGAACTATTTTTTGGATCATAAAACACAGATTCAAACCTTTTGGTTCTTTTACTGTGTGATATTTTAGAATTATTAGCACTCCCTTCTTCAGCTGCTGTTTATTCCCTACATCCACCCATCAATGCTCCTGAACCCACAGGGCAGAATCTAGCCCCATGGGACTTTTGGTTAGCTATTTCCTTTCCTTCTCATGAGAGTCTCTTCTAATCTTTTTTTTCACTTCTTTAGTGACATTTAAATGAGACTTTTTCAAAATTTCAGTTTTCTTATGCACATACGAATAGCCCAGTGTTCTCAACCCTTCACTTACATGAGCTTTAAAACATAATAACGATGATGATAATTAATAAGCATATGTGATTCAAGGAACTTTTTAAGACAAAAGGAATATTAAATATTGTCCGTGCCTTTATCTTCCTTATTTGACTTCACCATCTGTTGTAGTTATCTATTATTATTGGTTAGTAATAGGAGTTTTACTACTAAATTCAATGGGGCCAGGATTTCACCCATAGCTCTAGTGATGGAAAGGAACCATTTGATCAGTAAATCTGTTCCCTCTGCAAGGCAGGATACAGTATCCTAATGGGGAAAAAATCATTCGGGGCTATTTCAAAACCCTTTTATTTTTCAACAATTAGAATACATTGAAATGTAAGAAGCTATGAATATTTTTGGACAAATTATGACATGGGTAAAAGGGTTTCAGTTCAATTTAAAAAACCAGGACAATAGTCACTAGAAATGTACATTATCACCACTTACTAAGTGTAGGTCTTCACTACGGGGGGGGTCGATTTAAGATACGCAAATTCAGCTACGCGAATAGCGTAGCTGAATTCGACGTATCGCAGCCAACTTACCCCGCTGTAAGGACGGCGGCAAAATCGACCTCTGCGGCTTCCCGTCGACGGCGCTTACTCCCACCTCCGCTGGTGGAGTAAGAGCGTCGATTCGGGGATCGATTGTCGCGTCCCATCGGGACGCGATAAATTGAGGCCGATTCAGGCAGGTAGTATAGACCTAGCCTGAGAAACAATATTGTGTATTGCTTACTACATATTTTTTTTTTTTTGCGAACTAGAAACTTAGATTATTTATTCATTTATATTATCAAAACACCTAGGAATCCAATCAAAGCAGGGTCCCTCTGTGCTAGGCGCTGTACAGATAAGGAACAAACAAGTAACTTAAAAGGTTTCAGGTCTGACCTAGTAATTCCTACGCATGTGAGTAAACTCAGCGGTTACATCACCGGGACTATTCAAGTGAAGGCCAAAAGTCTAGAATCAGTTAAGTTCAATGACTATTAGCCAAGATGGTCAGGGCCTCAGCCCCATGCTCCAGGTGTCTATAAACCTCCAACTGCTAGATGTTCGGACTGGACAATGGGATAGATTTCTCAAAATTGCCCTGTTCTGTTCATTCGCTCTGAAGCATTTTGCACTGACCACTGTCAGAAGACAGGGTACTGAGGTAGATGGACTATTGGTTTGACCCAGTATGGCCATTTTTATGTCCGTGTAAATAAGATTTATTTGGATGAATGGGGGTGGCAGGTTTTTAAGTCAGAGAACTAAAATATCTTTGACTATCTCATAAAAATATTTAAGGTAACTTGTATTCCACTGATTATATTTAGACTTGGAAGTATTTGCTTTTTATCAGTAAATGTTGGTAAACGTCAATTGCTCTGTACATACACAAACTGACGAAAAAATATTTCCATTGGTTGAAATTTACAGATAGGCACTGTAAGAAAAATGCCTCTTGAGAACTTATTAGCATTTGATTTAAGGGTATTTACTTTGAATATTTTGACACGTGATGCTGACAAATTCTGTTTTAACAGTTACAAAGCTTTAACTTTTTGAATCTCAACATCTACTGTTTTAAAATAATTGTTTGCTCGCCCATTGTCTGACCATCCCCAATTTCTCACAATTGTGAAAATTTAAACTGATAATTAAAAATGCTTAAAACTCATAATTTTGTGCAACTGTGAAATTTAAATAGATAAAAATAAAAAGCTTAAAAATAAACATTAATATTATCCATCAAAATATTTAAAAAAATAAAAATTGAATTCTGCCAAGCTAAATTATATTTGTACGATCATTCAAAAAAAAGAAACAGGCCAATTATGATAACTCTAACATTGGTGAGTATCAGCAATAGCTCAATTGAAATCAATGGACCTTGACAAATGTAAAACCAGTGTAAGTTCAGAATCAGAGCCAGGTTTTATAACTTCCCACATCAGAAAGAAAATTCCTGGGCTTATTAACTTTAACTATGAGCCAATGCAGACTTAATACTAATGCTTTTTTGATGAATTGTTTCGTATTCTGTTGAGAATACTTTCTGCATGACTACATAACGTAATAAAATAAATTGAGTCATTAAATTCTACAGATATGAACAAAGCACAAAACTGTGTTTTCTAGTCTTAAGTATTTAATATTTTATCTCGAATAATATTTTATTCGCGAGGCCAGGATGGTGTCTGCTAGCGCAGAACCATTTAACTCTGATGGAGTGTAGTGTGTATATTATAAAAACGCTCCCCAAGGTGTAGTTAGGGAGTCATGTTTAGGTCTGTTGAGGAGTGGGATTAACTATAGTGAGATGGACATAACTATATTCCTACAACAATAACAACACTTACTTGACATCGACAAGAGGTGCAAACCCAGGGTCTCATGCAGAACTCCTTACTCAGGCAAAATTCCAACTAAAGTCTCAGTATGTCTCCAATATGGCAGGATAGCATGGTTTATACCAAGATAGATACTCTGTTGGTGAGAAAGTAGTTGAGAATCATTTGGGTATTGACCCCGTTTAGCTGTGACATCAGAGCTTTCATCAGATAAAACCAGGGGATGAGACAAACTCTTAGCAGTAGATATTTACAATATACATTTTAGTTATTCTAATTACAGCTACAAAATTAGTTACAATAGTACACCTCTACCCCGATATAACGCGACCCGATATAACACGAATTCGGATATAACGCGGTAAAGCAGTGCTCCAGGGGGCTGGGGCTGCGCACTCCGGTGGATCAAAGCAGGTTCCATATAACGCGGTTTCACCTATAACATGGTAAGATTTTTTGGCTCCCGAGGACAGTGTTATATTGGGGTAGAGGTGTATACGGTAAAGTGTGGGGGTGAATGGGAGAAGTGGCATTGTATCCATGTTGATTCAAGTGCAGTGGCTGGAAATTCTAACATAAATGTGCAGAGGCCCATTAGCTCCTGCTGTAGCCCATTCACTAATGTAATTGCCTGAAAGGCTGTATTTTAGGCCTCCACCCCTACTTAGTTCCCCAGAAAACAAGGTATTTACCTAGGCTTTGAGCTTGTGACTTTCACACTTCATGAATTAAAACCATTAAATATCAAAAACAGGTAGAGGAATATAATATGCTAAGTGTTAAAACTCAAAAAGAGTTGGTTTGTGGCTAAGATTCATTTTGCAATCCAAAATTTGTTTATTGAACTAACTTAGTTTTTCATTGAGATTCCCCTTGGACATTTAAAATATTTTTAATGTACATGACACTAAGGGTAAAATGGAAATTTCATGTACTGAAAAAGAGAAGGATATGTAAGATGGATCTGCAGTGTGGATCAGAGGAGAATATTTCCCAAAGGGATGATTTCTAAAGTTATAATGGAAATTTTAGAAAACAAAATCCTTATTTTTAAAAAATGAATGAGTTTCAAAGAAAATAATTTCAGCAGTTGTTAGTACAGATGGCCACAAACTGGAATTCCCATTCTGCAGAAAATTCCAAAACTACTCATCTCCCTCCCCCTCCCTGAAATTTTGAAATTTCTGGCAGAATGGAAATTCTTAAAGTGAGTTTAGAAAAAGTCAAAACATCATTTTGTTATGATCTTTTCTAAATGATGCTAAGGCTCCCTGAGCTGCCCATTCTATAGCACTGGAATGCGTTACCTAGGGAGGGGGTGGAATCTCCTTCCTTGGAGGTTTTTAAGGCCCGGCTTGACAAAGCCCTGGCCGGGATGATTTAGTTGGGAATTGGTCCTGCTTTGAGCAGGGGGTTGGACTAGATGACCTCCTGAGGTCCCTTCCAACCCTGATATTCTATGATTCAAAGCCCCAGCAGCCAAACAGGAAAGGAGCTGGGCTGTTCAGGGAGATTAGGAGACAGTGCTGCTGAGCTGCGGAAAAGCCCGAGGAGACCCAGCTTTGGGGAAGTGGATGAGCTTTCAGGCTGGAAACCCTGTGAGCCTTCTCCCTGGTTCAATCTGCCAGAGCTGGGGAGCATGAGAGGAAGAGAAAAATAAGGGCATGGGGGAAAGGTGGAATGGGGGCACACAGAGTCCCTAGAATGGGAGGGGAAATGGGGGACAATGGTATGGAGGCATGCCCTGGGGGATAAACAGAACCCCTAGCATTGGGCATGGAGTGTAGGGGGAACACACAGAGCCCCTGATGCAGAGAAAAGGGAGGATGGTGGGCATGGACAGAAGGTAGATGAGGGGGCACAGAGATTCTGGCATGGGTAGAAAAGGGAAATGGTGACACACAGAACTCCTGGTCACAGGGCCCTGGGTGGTAACCCACATCACTCACCCATAACGCCAGCCCTGCTGCCCCCCCCATACCATGCGAGCCTTACTTCTGTGGTGCTGCCTTCAAATCTGGGCGCTCAGCCAGCAGCTGCCCTCCAGCCGCCCAGTTCTGAAGGAAGCAGTGCAGAAGGGTGGCAAAACTGTGACCCCCCTGCAATAGCCTTGCAACCCCCTGATCACAACCCTGTTTTGCGTCAGGAATCCCATGGTTACAACACCATGAAATTTCAGATTTAAGTATCTGAAAAACCCTGAAATTAATGATTTTAAAAATCCTATGAGCGTGAAATGGTCCTCGAATTTGGTAGAACACTATTTATAGCCCTGATTTCCCCAAGGTCCCTCTAGAAATATTTGTAATTAAGGCCATTCCCCCACCTTTTCTAGTTCAGCCAATAATCTCTGCCTCTGAGACTGAATAATGAGCTGAGTTCTGCATGGTTTTGCATTTGTGCTGCATCACATACATGTTTTCCCCAAGATACAAGGAAAAATGGGCCCTGGGATGAGAATGCAGATGTTGATATTTTTGGTTATGGGATACACTAGCACAGGGGTGAGCAAACTATGGCCCACAGGCTGGATCTGGCCCCTCAGGGCTTTGGATCTGGCATGTGGGATTGTCCCCCGTGGCACCATGGGCTCCGCGCTGCTCTCAGAAGCGGCTGGCACCACGTCCCTGCAGCCTGCGGGGGCAGAGGGCTCCGCGTGCATTGCCCTTGCCTCCAGTCACTACCCCCCGCAGCTCCCATTGGCCAGGAATGGGGAACCGTGGCCACTGGGAGTTTCGGGAGAGGTACCTGCAGGCACAGCAAAGGCAGCACACACAAAGCCCTCTGCCTCCCACCCCCAGGGGCCACAGTGCTTCCTGGAGCAGCGTGGGGCCAGGGCAGGGCAGGGCAGGCAGGCAGGGAGCCTGCCCTGGCCCTGGTGCACACCGCTGCCACCCCGGAGCCACTTTAGGTAAGCAGTGACGGGCCAGAGCTCGAACCCCCCCTGGCCCCCCAACTTCCTGCCCTAAGCCCCCTGCCTGCACCTCGTACCCCTCCTGCACCCCAACCCCCTGCCCTGAGCCCCCTCATACACCCCGCATATATCACATTGGTAGATGTGCAAATGAATGAGACCCTGATGGTGTGGCTGATGTGGTTAGGTCCTATGATGGAGTCCCTTGAATAAATATGTGGACAGAGTTGGCACCGGGCTTTGTTGCAGGGTTGGTTCCTGGATTGGTGTTGTTGCTGTGTGATTGTTGTGTGATGTGTAGTTGCTGGTGAATATTTGCTTCAGGTTGGGGGCTGTCTGTAAGCGAGGACTGGCCTGTCCCCCAAGGTCTGTGAGAGTGAAGAGTCATCCTTCAGGATAGGTTGTAGATCCTTGATGATGCACTGGAGAGGTTTTAGTTGGGGGCTGTAGGTGATGGCTAGTGGCGTTCTGTTACTTTCTTTGTTGGGCTTGTCTTGTAGTAGGTGATATCTGGGTACCCTTCTGGCTTTGTCAATCTGTTTCTTAACTTCACCAGGTGGGTATTGTAGTTTTAAGAACGCTTGATAGAGATCCTGTAGGTGTTTGTCTCTGAGAGATCAGAGCAAATGCGATTGTATCTTAAAGCTTGGCTGTAGACAATGGATCATAGGACCTAACCACATCAGCCACACCATCAGGGGCTCATTCACCTGCACATCTACCAATGTGATATATGCCATCATATGCCAGCAATGCCCCTCTGCCATGTACATTGGCCAAACCGGACAGTTTCTGCGCAAAAGAATAAATGGACACAAATCTGACATCAGGAATCATAACATTAAAAAACCAGGAGGAGAACACTTCAGTCTCCCTGGTCACTCAATAACTGACCTAAAAGTGGCAATTCTTCAACAAAAAACCTTCAAAAACAGACTCTAATGTGAGGCTGCAGAACTGGAATTAATTTGCAAATTGGACACCATCAGATTAGGCTAGGCCTGAATAACGACTGGGAGTAGTTGGGTCATTACAAAACCTAAACCTAATTTCCCCAATACTAATTTGCCCCTACTGTTACTCTCACCTTCTTGTCAACTGTTTGAAATGGGCCACTCTCTTACCACTTCAAAAGTGATTTTTCCTCCCTTGGTATCCTGTTGTCAATTGAATTGTCTCGTTAGACTAACCTTACACTTGGTAAGGCAATTCATATCTTTTCATGTATTTTCCACTCCATGCATCTGATGAAGTGGGTTCTAGCCCACGAAAGCTTATGCCCAAATAAATTTGTTAGTCTCTAAGGTGCCACAAGGACTCCTCGTTGATTTTACAAAAGAAAAACATTTAGATAAAATTCTATGCTCAGTTAAGAAAGATTCTAATTCCTGTGTTGATTTACAAAGAACACACAGTATAAAAGCCTTCATTAGATGTTTGTTACTGGAAAGAAAACAAAATGTACTTTTGTGAAAGCACCCCCTGCTGGAGTGGAGAAATGAATTTACTCTGTTTTAACCTTGAGCTTCTCCATGCTAAGACTGACAAATTAGAGCCCAAAGAGCGCAGAGTTAGGAGAGACCCCCTTGTAAATGAGGAACTGGATGGACTCAAGGGCCATAATATTCCATGAGCTATACTAATTTTTGTCAGATCTCCTAAATTTGAAGGACATGCTTCATAATTAAGACATCATGCATAGTAAAGCAGAAAATATGGAGTGCATATAAAATAATTATTTTGTGTATTACAGTAAAATGGTCAGAGCAGCTTTTCTTTCAAAGACTCCTTGTTTTCAAGGGCAAGGGTCAGTTAAAATGAAGCAATTTTAGAGAAGCAAAACACCTCTTGTTTATATTTTTCAAAATTTACATGGTAATATTTTGAGCAACAAATGTATACATTAAAACAAAACCCTATCCACTGTTGGATATGACTACAAAGCTGCATCCTATAACTGACTGTGCCTTGTATTTTGTCAGAAAAAAGAGTACAGAGTAATTTTTATCTCAGCTAAAATATTTCACATATGTAAAAAAGGCAAATTATATAAAAAACATAGGATGTGAAGTCTCTTTCAACTACTTTGTTAAAAGTGTTAGTGAAACACTGGAACAAGAAGGAATTAGGATTCCCCTTGGTACAAACCCACATAAGGGACCTCTAAATATGAGGACTCGGGAGAAAGTTAGTCTTAATTGTCTTATTTAACTCCGTCATTAAAAAGCTGCCCCTTTCCTGACATGGCATAGTTATCCCTTCTTTATATGGCTCAACTGTTGTTTTTCTTTTCTCTAACTTACCTTTGTACATGTGATTATTATTATTATTATTATTATTTTGATCTGGTATAATTTCCCTTTAGTTTTTTTTTTTTTGGAGTTAGAATAGTTGTAAAAGATAATTTAGAATAACATCGGTGGTGGCGGTGGTGAGTAATAATTCTTTTAAGAGAGGTACCATCCCAACAGAATTTAAACCACAATATTTCTGAAAAACTGTCAGACTCTAGCCACCAGACTCCAACGTATTTGATTAGCACCAGGAGGATTGAAATGGGTCCCAGAAGACTTCCACTATAATAAATGTTTCCTGGAAGGGCTATAAAGTTAACGGGGAAATATGTGTTCTTTAGTTCATACCAAGATCACAGGAAACCCAGCTTTAATTGAGAGGGGGAAGTGAGAAGAAAAGGGAAAGGGTGAACAAGATTTTCTCCCCCTCCCCCCATTTTGGCTCCATAATTCTGCAAATGTTCTCGGTGTCGGAGGTTTCATTTCAGAGAAATCCCCGGTCAGTCTTTCCCCGGCTTGCAATGTTCAGTAGCTTCCCTTGGCAAGGAAAACCCTTCCCCTTTCTCTACTACTCTACTGTGATTTGCATTGTACTCCGCATATGACCGGTTATCTAGGTCCGCAGCCGGGAGACCTTTGTGTGGGTCATTGTGGTTCAGTTGTCAGACCAGTAGCCCAGGCTCCCCCCTCCCCCGAGGTGCAGAATGGCCAGCAGCGCTCTCCGCTCATTGCGGTAGGGGGCAGACCGTGCAGTGCGTGTGCACACGGCGCTGCTGGTTCCCTCTGAATGTAGCCCGGGTCCTCGCTCCAAGGCTCCGGCTGTTAACACCGGAGTGCTCTGGGAGCGAGCCGGGCTCTGTCAAGCTACCGCTGCCCTGGGCTCGCCTCACTGCTCTCAGGTAAGGGCGAAGCTGGGGTGAAGACACCAGGGGGAGCGGGGTGAAGCTGGCAGGGGCAATGGAGCGGGCGTGAGAAGACAGCGCAGAAGCTGAAACAGGAGGTGTGAGAGGAGACAAGGGGTGAAAAAAACTCGGGTGCCGTAAGCACGGTGGGGCAGCGGGTGGAAGGGGGCGCAGCTGGGCGTGTGGGGCAGGTGGGGAACAGGGGCAGTGGTCCCAGGGGATCAGAGAGAAATGTGGTTCCTGGGGGCATCGGGGCACAGCTGGGAGGACGGGGGGAGTCTGCCAACTTGTCACGGTGAGTTTGCTTGGCGGGGGCAGGCTGAGGGCCCCGGGCACTTGTTCCAGGCTGGGGTGGGAAGGATCTGGTTCAGGGCACTTGACAGGTTTTTGGGAGCGAGGGGCTTGATGACACTTTTTGTTGCCCTGGTTGGGCGTCGGAGGGTTTTTGGCAGCTTGAGGGGAAAGTTCAGAGCTCCTCTCTCCTGGGATGTGAGAGCGCTTGGGCAGCTGGGGTCGCTTGTCACTGGGGTAGGGAGGTTCTGGGAAGGTTTTTTTCAGCTGCGAATTAGGGTTGCCTCCTGTTGCGGGGCCTGGGAGGGTTTTGGTACTCAGTGTTCAGGGATGATTGTCAGAGGGGCGGGAGGACAGGGTGTTGCTGGTTGGATTTTCCTTGTCTGTATGAGAAGGAAAAACTCAGGACCCACCAGGGTCGCGGAAAGTGGGTTCCCCAAACGACTAGGGGCCGTTTGAGGGGAATCGCAGTTCCAAGAGCGGTCCTACCCCAGGAACGCAGCCAGCTCCTGGAGCTGAGCTGGAGAGCCTTGGCAACAGGTAGGTCCCTCCAAAACGACTGATTCCCCGCAAGACTCTCTCTCCGAGCCCCTCTGTCCGCATAGGCAAATGACAAGCTGCTAGGATGGCCGAGCGACTCTATTTCACAGCTGATCAGGCAGCCACGCTAATTGACTAGCCAATTAAAAAGCACACTTGCAACCTAGCCTGGTCCCCGGCCTTCTGATTGGCTGAAGGTGCTGAGAGGCGGGGGCCCTGGCAGGCCGAGCGTTCCATAGCCGGACTGTTGCATTGCGCAGTCTGTGTAGCTGCGTGGTGCATTCGTGGGATGGGGCGGCTGGCTGGAGGGTGGAGTTGGTGCATTGCTCTGGTGAGTAAAGCTTCTTCCCAGTATTTAACCGAGCACAAAGGAAAGGAAGTTCAAGTGGAGAGGATGGTGCACATGCAGTCTGAGGGCCCTGGGGACATGCTGCCTCCCAGATAGTTTCCAAAGCAGCAACAAATAAAATGCTTGGGTAATTTATTATCACTTTCAAGTTCATCTCAGGAGCTGTATTTTTCCTCGTGTCTGCTTTTCACACCACGCGTCAGTAGTGTCATTGTCGTTTAATAGTCCAAGGGGTTGGGAAGTGTAACGGCTTGGAAATATACAATTTTTCTCCTCTCGGGAACTTTAGTGATTCTTATAATTGGTAAAATACAAATTAG
This sequence comes from Trachemys scripta elegans, assembly GCF_013100865.1. NCBI lineage: Eukaryota > Metazoa > Chordata > Testudines > Emydidae > Trachemys > Trachemys scripta. The sequence continues at coordinate 24,586,694 of NC_048308.1, forward strand.
TTTAGTTTATGAACTTCAGAGCCAAAAAAAAAAAAAAAGTTAATTCCGGCCGAGTAGGGATTTCGCTGCAACGATATCAGCTTTTTTTAAGCGGGGTACGGGGGGGAGTTGGTATTTTTGCTACTAACAGAAAACATACTGCAGCCAAATGTGTTGGTACTAGTCAACTACAGAAACTACGCTTAAATGCCAATTTACAAAGACCAGAGTAAAAATCCTTCCTAGCTTTAATTCATGTTGGTGTGCAAATTGAACAAAACCAAGTGAAACCATCTGAATTGATTATCACTTTGTGCGTTGTAAATAGATATTATAGTGAACATTTGGTAGAGAAAGCGATATGGGAAAATAGTTTCAATTGTAACCTGTTTTCACATAAGCTTTCCAGAGAGTTGACTATCTTTTGGACTCAAATTGTTCATATTAGTCTCTGATCAAAGATGGTTTGTTTGTTTATTTATTTAAATTTGAATAAAGCTTTTCAGCCCTTGAATTCCTTAACCCCCTTCCTCCCCCCGAAATGAAAACATACACATATATAGATAGATATGAAGTAACTGGCAAAAAGTTGAGGTTATATAAAATCCACACATTTCTCCACCTTCTTAAAAAAATAACCATCACCTTTTTTTCCATACAGCCAACTCAAAAATAGCTAAACTTTAAAATTTTGAATGTGATTGATCCTCAGTGAAGAGTATCTCCACAACATATTTGAAAAAAATGGGTTGGCTATTGATAAAGTCTGAATGATTGAAAACTAACTATTGCACATATGTAATGTAACGTTTCACTTAGTCTGAAGGTGAAATCCTGGCTCTGTTGATGTCTATAGAAGTTTTACCATTGACTTCAGTAGAATCAGGATTTCTCCCTCATGAGTGTTTACACTTCAGAAGAGAGGCAATGTGTGTGTGTTCTTTCAGAAATCTGCATTTGTCAATATATGTCATAGAGATATAAACTTATGCTCCTTTAAAGGCTTGAGAATTAGGTGCCAAGGTGCTTTTGAAAATCCCTCTGTGTGCCTATTTGCATCTTTAGGCTCCCCAAAGTCTACATATCTGTCCCTTTGAGAGCCTGTGTTACCTTAAGGTAGCAAAGAGGCATCTTTTCTTCTTTCTAAAAAATAAACACATGGAAATTAAATGCAGAAAACTTTATTAATCCAACATTATGATTGCACAGTTAAAAAATTGGAAACGAGTACACTCAAGGAACCTTAATTGTTTGTTTCCTGACTTTCCCTAATATATTAATTGTACATTGCATTAATTAGAGAAGTTATTTGAATGTTTGAATGTTTATGTAAATACAATTTTTAAAAATCTCCATTATATTTATTTAGTATTATGTAATGAAACAGTTTTCTCACTGAAATAATAATTTACTCCATATCCCTGTTACACTAGAAATATGTAATTATATATCTTTTGAAATAGATTTAAATTATTGTATAGTATTAATGAATTCTTGTAGAATTTGTGTCAAGACCTATTTAGAAATGTCTTCGAAGGTAATTAGTCTGATGGGGCCCTATTCAATAAAGAATACTATGATTTTGGAAACTTGTATTAGGTTATGGAATCCCTTCAAAGTATGGTGATGTGGGTGAATTCTTGCAGCCTTGTTAGTAGTGTTTACTTTATGGGCTGAAGCTCACACATTCAATAATGGTCCCTCTGCTCTATTATGATCTGTACAGTTATTGTGGATACAGTTGAGTGCATATATTACAATGTTTTTTTGGTTTTAATGGTGTGTTGTGCCAAGACTTATTTAGCAACTCATTCATCCAATACATTAGATAAACTAAGAATCAGATTCTTGCAGGTGCATACTTGTGAAGCAGTGAAAGATCTCTAAAAATATTCGCAATGTTTTCCATTTGATTTAATGAACATTAACTTATTTATAAAACAAGACATCGTATACACCTGATTTTGCTTCCATTTAAATTAATGGCAGTTTTGCCACTGCCTTTAAAAAGAGCAAGAATTAGCTCTTAGTGATTTGGGACCTGATGTACAAAATTAAACATATTCAATTATGCTCAAAAAATGCATGACTAATTTGTTCATGCATTTACTGCAATTAAGTGTGCAGATTCAACTGACCATTTATTACTGAATTCACATACACAATTACATTGTGCATGCATATTAAGCAGGTAACTGCGCATATAATTGTGTGTCTAAGTATGAAAATCAAGTCCTTTACATTTTATTTTAAAAAATAGCAAAAGGAATTAGTCTGCTATATGGATTTATGGCCTTCAAACTCTCATATTGAAATGGAGGCCTTTCTGCAAAACAGTACTGCTGAAAAAATATTCTGAATCTATATTTTTGATTGATGGCTTTTTTTACTTAAAAATATCCAAATGATTTTTAATGCTTGAATGTGTATAAAATTAAATTCCTTTCTGAGAAGAGATTTTGTATTCTAAACTGCAGACAGTTTAAATTATATTTTTACTGCTAAATTATACTTTCTCTGAAGCAAAAATAGTTTAGAACAGAAAATTGACAGTCTCAATTATAATGATGTAAATATTGCTATTATAATGAATGACAGAACAAAATAAATTAAACAGCTTGCCTTTATAATTAATTAACAAAATACTCTAATACATTAATTTTACTTCTTTTCATGTTTTTTCTAGATAGCAAATGGTTAATAAAGTATATTGACAATTCTGCAACCCTTACACATGCTAATAGTCTGTCAATGGGACTACTTTTAAGAATATCAGTTTTCAGGAATAGGACCTATATGCCAACATCACTACATATATGCTTGTTAATGTCACAATATCTTAGGCCCCAGTCTTGCAAAGAGATTATGTGAGCAAATTTTTATGCACACATGGATCTCTTTGCATGATCAAGGTCTTAGTTTGATTTTTATTCTCTATAGAGCAAACATGCCCAGTGGGCAGGGTTGGTTCCAATATATATATGTATACTTAGAAAAATCATGATCATACAACTCCATATCACTGTCGCCTGTTGAAATTAATGGCAGATTTTGATATGAACATCATGACGGTAGAGTGGGAGGGATAGCTCAGTGGTTTGAGCATTGACTTGTTAAACCCAGGGTTGTGAGTTCAGTCCTTGAGGGGGTCACTTAGGAATCTGGGGCAAAATCAGTATTTGGTCCTGCTAGTGAAGGCAGGGGGCTGGACTCAATGACCTTTCAAGGTCCCTTCCAGTTCTATGGGATAGGTATATCTGCATATATTATTGTATTAGGGTCTCATAAGTTATTACTGCAGTTTCTTCACAACTCTATTTCATTCTTAAATTTTCAATTTTATTGCTGTAGAAATTACATTTGGCACCTAGATCCTACTGCTTGGATTGCATTAGAAATAAATATGGATGGGCACATATATATAATAAGGCCTGCTTCACCACTATGTTACTCCAGTTTTACATCTGTGTAACTCCACTGATTTGAAGCCTCTAAAATACTGGTACATTGATTTTTCGTCATTTCTAGTATAGAAATTTAATGTTATTTATCCTTGTCCAAGACCTACAAAGCATGTTTAAGATAGAACAACTGAAATATTCATGCAAGTATTCCTGCCTATCAATCAGTACACAGCACTCATTAACATTTTAAAAAACACAGGGGAGTGAGCTGATTAGAAATCACTTGTCCATCGCTTCTCAGCTCTATGAGCTAAGATGTGAAAAAAAATTATCTAAGTTATTTCTTGTCAGTAGTGTTTGTAAGTTATGTGTAAATCCATGAAATATATTGTTAACAAGTACCTAATAATCTGACACTGCTACTGTAGATTGAAAGAAGTATTGCACAAGTGTGTTTCTTATGTCTGTGGGTTAATATTTATTTATTAATAAATAGAGGGACAGCATATCTTATTATGTCTCAGATAAAATGGAGTATTCAAACGTCCTGAAACGATTTCTACACAGACTTGTCATCCAATCAAACCCTAAGTGGGGTTTTATGAGGCAGAAATCAGGGCAGAATTTGGCCCCTTGATTTCTGTTGGTTTTTTTTTTAACCTATATTTACACAGACTGCATGAGGGGAGCTCTCCCCTTTTGCTCTGTTAAAGTAGAGGACATGTTCTTATATGAAATGTGTGAAACTTTAGTTATCAATTAAGCTGATCAATCAGTATTATTAACTAATGTTCACATAATGGCTCTTGACTCTGATATTCTGCTCCTTATATGTGTGCAGCATTCTACGTTGATCTCAAAAAACATTCCATGCAGTCAGGGAGAGTAGAAAGTTGGAGCTGAAATCTGCCACCTCGATCTGAGAGCAGAATTTTGCCATAAAAATAGATATCTTTCCATTTTATTTGCAGGCAATAGTACAAGTGAGTTGGAATGGGCAAGAAAGAAAATCTGTACTGAGCCTAACTTTGTTTAATTTCCTTCAAGTTCAGAAGCATCATCAACAACAACATGAAAACTGGTTTGATCAAACAGTGAATTAAGAATAAGTTTAATGCACGAAAAATAATCACCACACTTTCACAGTAATAGAATGGGATTATATTTTACAAAGGCTGTACGGGGGCAGAACCACCAGTGAGCTGACCCCTGGCTCTTGTTCGTCGGCTTTGAATCGTAGTTACCACTAACACATTGTATTTGGTTAGTGCAACGCACCATATATAAGTAACAAAAATTCCTTAAACATGATACTATCAGGTTGTTTTACTCATATGAATAGTCAGTGGGATGATTTATATGAGTAAAGTGATATGAGAGCAGGATCTGGCCCTCAGTGAACTGCTTCGAGAAGATCCAAAGAATGAATTACCATACCTTATATTTTGGTACTGTATTACTCATTAAGATATAATGCATTTTTAGGATACTGTAAGATATATTTAATTAACATGAAATCCACCTCCTCATTGACCAACACTTTGGTGAATCTTAGGGGTGGTTGACATCGGTCAAGACTATTATTTTATACAGCGGCCATCTGTAATAGTGACAGATTGCTTCCCATTATGAAAACATGTTTACAAAGAGCAAAGCCAAGAAGACAGCGCATAGGCTGTATGAGTAATTTATAAATCACTATATTGTGGATAGATTTCCATGTTAGACAATATTGTCCTATACTGTAATCAAAGTAGAGTAACAGCACTATAGCATATTAACACAAAGTATTTCATACTTGTTTTGTTGGTGTTTTTGTCTCCATCGTTCATCACTTTTCTTTTAGTTTGAATGACCTTTTCCTATATGACTTGTTGGAGAACTCACGTTTTCATATTAATACTACTTACTGATTTTTCCTTTTAGAGGAGTAGTAGGGCTCATATGAACTCTTCCTTAGAATTTTCTCTATCTCATTTACTATGGTCTATCTATGGAATGTTTGGTGTGCTTCTCAAATGGATAGAAAGAACTTGATTCTTAACATTAAATACACCCTATTTTATTCATAGGAGATGTTATTTTTAGATGTTCCAGGTAAGTAACCTTATTAATTTTATTCGTATTTACTTTGTTGTATCAATACATTTTTTCATATTACTAACATGGAAGTGCTGAAGTTTTTATCTGTATGCAGCAGATATACAAATAAGTAAATGGTGTTATTTCATTATGGACCACATAGCCCTACGAGTCTTTTAAATACTTTGCCGTGTCTACATGCTGGAGGAACATACGGTGAACTGTTTTTTTGTTCAGTGGTTGTTCAGTGCTTAGCACAATGGGGTACAGGTCCATGACTAGGGCTCCTAGGTGCTACAGTTATACAGATAATAACTAATAATAACAATAGCCCTCTCTTGTACTGAAGTCACCATTTCCCATTGAAGAACTTTGCAGTAAGCAAAGGTTCCTTATAACTGGTGTTGCAATTTATGCTTTGAAGCTATACAAGATTAACATCCTGCTTCACTATGAGTATCTGAATTCACTGAAATAGCATTTTTTGGTATTAATATTTATTTCTATTACAATACAGCTCAGATGCCTCAGTCAGCTTCCTCACTTGAAGAGTTTACAATCTCCTGAATTGTAACACTCGGAATATTAAGCAGTAGCCTTGAATTGATCTAACGTATGGATATAAACTTTGTAGCTTTCTGCTCCATCAGCAGCATTTCAAAATAAACAAAAGTCAACTCCCATTAAATTAAATGGGAGCTTGCACTGAAGTAATTGGGAGGGATATAGGTCAATTATAAATAAATATCATATTTTCACTTTTTCCCTCTTTCATATGCATCCAAGCTTCACAGAAACTATTCTGCATTATATTTAAATTCCAGGGATCAAATTCTGCCCTCTCCTATACCCTCCTCAACCTACGTCTTGAATAGAGTTAGATGAAGTGCAAGTCTTGTCAGAATTTGGTGACAGGCATTTAATTAGTCTGTCTACTACTACTCTTTTTTTATTATTCGTATGCTAGCTAACAGTAGTACAAAGGAAAAATGTCATAAAGAACAGTTGTACTGCATGCATTTCACCGATTGGCTGCCATGGACGTTAAATGGCGCCCTCCTATTCTGAATGCATTAGATTGGGAAAATGCTGGCAGCATAAAGGGTAAGTATTTCCAAAGCAGACATTTTATAAAATGACATGGGTTTTGTTCTGACAATGGCATTTCTGAACTAAGACATGTAATTAATCACTGTGCAAAAGAAGAGAACTGATTAACAAACAGAAAGTTTCAAATCTGGAAGCCTTCTCTACTGCACTGATGTGAAAAGTAAGATTCTTGAAATTTAAGGGTCATGTAAACTCTGGGTGTTTTTGCATTCAAAGAAGAGCAAGGCTGGATTCCCATGATCTTTCCTACTTTATTGTTTGCTAGGTTTGGTTATTGGTGCTTGCAGTACTGTAAAAACAGTTTAAAATTTCCCCTTTTCTAATTAAACTAAACTTACACGCTCAAGTCTTGTTGTTTAGCCTATGAATTGGAATTTGTAAAATAAGCCCCTCGATCATGTTAAAATATTTTATGTTTTTTTTCTTGGATACTACCATATTGATAACTTTTAAATGCTTGTTCTCTTCCAGCATTACAGATTCCTCATTTACTGCTTTAAAGCGGTTCATTGGAAATTGTTGCACTAACACACCACGATTTGAATGTCTTATTTTCCAATAATAAATAGTTCATACTGTAATTTTGGCTCAAACTCTGTGTGGTTTGTATCTTGCACAGTGGAGGATAAGTTGAAGTCCGTGAGGCTCAGGGCAGTTGGAGGGGTCAGTAAATACAGATCCAATTACAATGTTAGGGCCTTTATTTGGAAAATAGTACATCTTTGAACTTGGCTTCTGGAACTTTGGATAAAGGCATCCATAAAGCTTCCAGTCACCTGAAAATGAGCTTGTGTGGGGGAAAAACATGAAATACTTTTTGTATAAATCCAAGTTTTGACAGTTTGAATTGAAAATTTGTGAATACTGAGTAGTTCTAAATCATCCAATTAAGTTTTTTTTCTCAATTAAATATCAGTTTTACTGCCTGAATTAAAAGAATTAATTTCAATTTAAACTGAGTTATTGGAAATATTACAAGTGGAATTGCACCCTTCTACTATTTTATTGTAGATCAGATATTTGTGTTTTCTTTGTTTTGGCAAATTTTAAATATAAGAATGTGTACAATTTGCATCCTAAAATAGCACTCACATGAACAGAGGTGACAGCTTGGGTCTTTAAAACTTTTGAAATCTTTGTACTTTTAATTTTACAGTATGTCAGCACTTTTGGTAGACCTTCTGGCTCCATTGAAGTTAATGCCAAAACTCCTATTGACTTCAGTGGATCTGGGATTTCACCCTATAATCCCAAACAATTTGGACCTTTACATGTGGTGTGGTGCTTTGGAGTGTCTCTAAGTGTAGCAAACAGAAACAAATACACACTCTTGTGGCCAATTTGTGATACAACATAATTATATATTTTACACATGGGGCAATTATGAATGAAACAATGTAACTATTTGACACACTTGCTGATTTGAAAAGGATATCATTCGCTAATATGTGGTGGGCTATCAGTTTGTTTGTTTTACTACATGAGAGTGATTTAGTTAGACTGGATTTGTTATTGATAACTGTCTTGTATGAGATGGTATTATAAAATTTGCTTAAATGCTTAGAGCTTCTGATAGTTCTATAAATCTAAATAAACAAGTAAAAATAAAATAATTGTATGTTTCTGTTTTTCTTGAACAGTACAAATGAGGAGGGGAAGATAATTTTGACATAAGAATGAATGGAATTTCAGGTCTAGCTATTACTAAAATCCACACTATGTTTGGTTATATATTAAAATTTAAAACTGATACGTGGTGACTGTTTAAATATATGTGTTGTCAAAAGAGATGTTTAACAGACTTCATAATCTGTGGCGGTTCCATAAGGCAGCAAAAATATGTTTTATATTACCTGCTTTGATCATTTCTTAATTTTATGGTGAGTTCTGAAGTAGTTATAATATGAGGGGAAAATTTCAAAAGCATTAATAAATGTTTGTGGTCTTAAATATTTAGTAAAGAGAAGATATTTTCCTTAGATGTTTTTTGTTAACATAGCCTTCAGAATTAAACAATGGCCGGTGAACCAAAGAATTAATATAAAAAGTAGCTGACCTGTTTAAAGTCTTTATTTATCGTCAGTTCGTATGACTCATTTAATAGAAATATCGCTATTTGTTTGTATTATTTATTTAGCACAACAAGTGTTCATAGTGTTTTCCAGACAACTAAAAGACTTGGGCCAAATTCAGTGCTGGGGTAAGCTGGTGCCAGTCTATTGAATTTAGAGTGGCATAATAAGCTTACACCACTGGTGAATTTGGCTATGCTCATCATCCCAAGGAGTTTACAGTTATCAGTGGGAATATTCATGGTTGTAAACAAGATATTATGTGTTTGCAGGACTACTGGTCTAAAAGTTAAATCAAGGGCACAACAGAATTGACATTGGACAATGTTGGGTGAGGAGAAGCAGAGCGGGACAGCAGAGTGCTATGGAGAGCTTAGTTTTCCAGTGCAGGCTAGATTGTAAATGTTATTTAAATCCCATATTTCATGCTGGTTACTTTTGAATTGCTTTATATATAAACTAAATAACATTATTTGGTGGATAATCATTGCAATGCTTCACAGGAAAAGTATACAAGAGATTTCAATGGGAAGGGGGTGGATGTTTTGAAAAAGAGAAAACTACAGTGTGTTTTCGAGGAAGGCTATGTTTTCGTGTCAGCTTCATTTTAATTATATTGGGCTCTGTTCAATGATAAGTAAGATTTTGGGTTTTTTTTCTTCCATTCTTTTTTCAATTGGCCTTTACCGCTTTTAAAAGTAGCTTTGTCAACATTAGAAAAGCTGCAATGTAATTATGGCAGCTTACCTTGCCGTTAAATTCTTTTAAATTAAATGTTTAGCCTGCCTATGCCAAACTTCTTAATCCTGTCAAATATACTGTAGTGCATATTTGTTTATACTGTTTTTAAGATGCCAAGTTTAGATTTTCTTACTCCTGACTGGGTCTTTCCCTAAAAATAAGAGGTCTGAAATGTAATCCTTAGCCTGCTAATGTCTATTGTATAATGGCCATCAGTAATTATAGATGTTGAACTTCTTCTCGGGGCTGGTCTACACTATGGTGCTACATTGGCACAGCTGCACCACTGTAGCACGTCTGGTGAAGACGCGCTATGCTGATGGGAGAGCGTCTCTCATCGACATAGCGCGGTGTGAACACTGCTTTAAGTTGATGTAACTTGCGTTGTTCAGAGGGGTGGCTTTTTCACACTCCAAGCGACTTTAGTTACATCGACTTAAGCAGTAGTGCAGACGTGATTGCACAGGAATCTCAGTTTTTATATACGATTGTTGTGAAGAAAAGTTTTGAAGAAAAGCTTGAAAAGTCCATCATAAAGGACAAAATCCTGAAGGAAAATAAAAAGTATCCAAAATTTTGTACTGTTTAAGACCTCGTGATTTTGTGGGGCCTGACTTATGGGTTCTGAATGCGTGTGGCTTGCAGTACTGCTGGTCTTTTCAATGTGGATATTTTTGTTTACTTGCTCTTTGTTGTGAGGCTTTATTTGGTGAAGTTTATTATTTATCATGGAGCCCTTTGTTAGCATGTACCTTATATAGAAAAATACAGTGAAGCCTATTTCAAAGACCACCTGCCTTGAGACCACCCGAAGTATACTGCAGCATTTTACCAAACTAATTTAACTATTAAGTGACCATATTTCCGATGTCACCAGAGACAACCCCGAATTGGTCATAGATATAGAAATATCCTATTTAGTAGATGGGGGAAGTCAATTATTTTTTGTCAAGGTCCAGACTGCAGAGAAACATTTTTCAAACCACAATAGCAATAATGATAATAATAAGTAAATAAAAAGATTTCATGGTCTGGTGTTGACCCGCCGTCTGCCTGTTGACTACCCTTCTAGTAGACCATCTGAAACTCTTTGGACGTGGGTGTCCATAAGACTCACGCTGTATGTGCATTCAATTTGTGCCCGGGGACTCTGCAGTTTGTATAGCTCTGTGCATTGCTTTACAGCTTTTATGCTGAAAAACCAGGCAACAGTTAAACACAATGTGTCCATTTAGATAGTTTTTCATTAGTCTGAGACTGACGTGAGTCTAAATATGACATTACAAATCTTGAACTTCCTGAGGAACAACAAGAGACCCAATATATTTTCTATTTTTATCCCATACAGCTATATGTTACAGGCCACAGTCTGTCCTTGTTCCAATGGGAATTTTATTCAATGACCAAGAAGCCAATATGGCTCAGTAATAACTTAGGTTCAGATTCTGATACTTTTACTTACTATGAGTAGCATCTTACTCCCATTTACTTCAGGGGAATTATTCATCACTATTTTTATTTTATCGAGCTGGCTGGAAAATGCAAAATTTTGTGAGGAAAAAGTCCTTTCAAAAATTTTTGACCTGAAAAACTTTTTTTTTTTTTCCCCCCCACTGAAAAAAGGGTGAACAGTTGGAAAATATACTTTACGTTTCCTGGTTGTAAAACAGTAAATAAGTGTGAAAAGTGTTCTTCTGCCCTTTCAGACACTTCTTTTCCACTGGGGGGGGAAAAAAGGGAGGACAAAATGGAAAGAATGGAAAATGATTTTTTTGGACCAAAAACTGAAAAAAAAAAAAAAGACAGTTTAAGTTGAAATGAAACAAAAATGAAAAATGTCCATCTTATTTTGAAATATCAATTCAAAATGAAATCTTTATTTCAAATTTTCCAATTGGAAAACTGAACATTTTTGTTGAAATCAACATTTTCCCACAGAAAAAATTGATTTAAATGAAACTATATTTTTTTTATGGGAAAGGGTTTTTATTTTTTCTTTTTGGTCAAAATGTTTTGACCAATTCTATTTAATTACTAATTATTATGAAGTACAGTAGTAGTTATTATTATATTAATAATATATTCATGTTGAATATTTCAGTCTATAAAGTTTAACCATATTTTATAAACATACAAAGAGGTCAGATCCTGCGTTCTTCATTTAACCAAGATATTTATTGACTCCCATGGCAGATTTTTGAGAAAAAACTGTAGATTCAGGCCCTAGTTTGCAATGTGAGTGCTGAATAATGATTTTAATATAAAGTTCAGCATTTTAAACTTTCAGTGCCTGTATCAAATCTTGATCCATTTGTATTCATAACTGACATAATTGATATTTGAGCACTTAATTCTTGCCTGCTTAGAATGGTGGAGAGTTTTGGCTTTTGTAGTTCCAAGACATAATTTTCTAAGGTTTATCGCAGACCTCCTGTTTCTAAGTGACAATAAAATCACCACACACATTCTTTTCACTGCTGCTTGCTGTGGTGATCATATTTCCTTGGAGCTGTTTCTTTGAACACTTGTTGATTTATGCTGCCATAAATATGGTTATGGAGGGTGAAAGTGTGATTGGTTTAGCAAAAATAAAACCTTCCAATGTGTTAGTATTTAAACCAGGGACCATGTGGTATGTACAAAAGTCACAGTTCAAAAGTTTCTACTGCTTTGAAAGGTTTTGCCAGTTGGAGAGATACTACCTGTTCATGGAATGGGGAATTTCTGGGACTGGTAAAAAAAAAAAAAAAAAAAGAAAAGAAAAAAAGCTGCTTTAAGTGCGACCTGTCTGTACACTTTAATATGGTAAAAAGGATAACTATATGGCCATGTGCAATTTAAAAAGAGTGATTAAAAGAACTAAGATTAACAGAATAGATTAATAAAACTGTGAGATTCCATCAGGCTTCCTCTCTGGCATGTTTACATCTGTGGCCATTAAAAGCAAGTCTGTAATGGTATACCTGCCATTCTTCATTACCATGGTGTGCCACTGGGTGATACGGTAATCCAGGCATCATTTTATTTATGGCTTCTGATTTACAGCACTTCTCTAGTACAGCAATATGTAGTTGTCCTGCACTTCAGAAGCTGTGTTTATTGTAAACCATTTGTGACAGGGTCAAGAACCCTCTTTAGACTCCACATTTTTAATGGCGAGGCTGCTGGTGGCTGGGACCACAGCCTATCATGCAGCCCAATATTGTCCCATTGTTTTCTTGTACTGTATTCCCCTGTTGGTCTGTCTGTATCTGTCTGTTGTCTCTTGTCTTACATTTATACTGTAAACTCTTTTGAGCGGGAACTATCTTTTTGTTCTGTATTTGTTCTGCACTTAGCACAATGGGGTCCTGGTCCACGACTGGGACTCCTAGGCTATAGTAGTATAAATAACATTAATACTAGTGTTATTTTAAGAACAAACAGATAATTTCATTAGTGGTTCAGAATTAGGAAGAGCTTACAGTAAAACTCACAAGGACCTTTGGATAGTATTGGTTAGGTAATTGAGCAGAGGATGGTGCTGGGCTTGTATCATTTGACCTCTGTGATTGAGATCCATGTGGCAGAGTAATGGTGGTGGTGGGGAGGGAGAACAGAAATGGAGTGATCTTACAGTGCTGGAACTGATATGCTTTTTTACTGAAGTGAGTACTTTCTTATTACAACAAGAGAAGGGGAAGTTTAAGAGGTTAACCCTTTAGTGATACCACTTGTGGTGCAAGACAGGATATGTGACTGGGAAGCCTCACCCTTGGTGTTTAGAAGTTTAAATGAAAGAAGAGGTAAGCAACACAAGTTCTTTCCTGCACCCTGAGGAATTTGGTATTGGAGGGCAACAAAAATTATTAGGGGGCTGGGCACATGACTTACCAGGAGAGGCTGAGGGAACTGGGCTTATTTAGTTTGCAAAAGAGAAGAGTGAGGGGGGATTTGATAGCAGCCGTCAACTACCTGAAGGGGGCTTCCAAAGAGGATGGATCTAGGCTGTTCTCAGTGGTGGCAGATGACAGAACAAGAGCAATGGTCTCAGGTTGCAGTGGGGGGAGGTCTAGGTTGGATATTAGCAAAAACTATTTCACTAGGAGGGTGGTGAAGCACTGGAATGGGTTACCTAGAGAGGTGGTGGAATCTCCATCCTTAGAGGTTTTTAAGGCCTGGCTTGACAAAGCCCTGGCTGGGATGATTTAGTTGGCATTGGTCCTACTTTGAGCAAGGGGTTGGACTAGACGGCCTCCTGAGGTCTCTTCCAATCCTAATTTTCTATGATTAATTTTTTTTACCATTTCTAATAATGCAATATGTGTGTGAATATATTTTCTAGCTAGTTTTGAAAATGTCTTTTACTGGATTAATTGGAATTGTGTCGACTAAGCAGGAACAGGGCTTGATCAGAACTGCAGTGACTGGCAAATGCCCAGAGCTTTGTAAATTAATAAGCTCAAGATGATTACTACAGTTTTTGGTACTTGGTACTTTATGCACCAAATTGCTTTAATTACAGGGGATATAGTCGTATTTGCTATAGTCTTTTATTCAGACACTTTGAAGCATATGAATATAAGGCTTTAAGAGCTGTACCTGGCAGTCAAAAGAAACCTTAATTATCAAGAGTCCAAGGGCAGGACCCAATCCAGTCACCAACTTCAATGAATGGGAATTTTACAATTGATTTAAATGACAGCTGGATCAGTACTATAATTTTTCTATTAATAATGTGCTTCTACCATTGTGAAAATCCTAATTCTGGTGCTGAATATAGCTTGGCTTGTATTTAGCAAGTTTTCATCTATGATATGTTTTGATCTGCTAAGTTATTAGAAGAAGTTCTGTATTCATGTGAAAGCATTTTAGACTTACCTGTCCTTTTATCTTTAATGAAAAATAAGCATCTATCTAGGGTAGGCGTGGCAGATTGTACAAACATATTTGTACATGTATGTAATGTAGGGTAGATATTTAGAATAATAGTACCACACAAGTGGTCAGAAATAGCATCACTCTGTGTGTCCCAGCGAATCTTGTCAAATCACAAAATCTTAATGCTTTTCAAAGACACTTTTACCCTCCAAGAAAAAGATACATTTTACTCCAAAATTATTTGTAAAGTGATCAAAATAACATGAGCATTTTAAAAAAGTTGATGCTCAAAAATTCTTATTAATAGAGCCCTGCTTAGATTCAAAAGTTATATCTGCATCTGATCTGTAATCTGCAAAAATGGTCTGCAGATATAAGCAGATATCCACAGATTTGCAGGGCTCTACTTATTAACTTCCCCTGGTTTCCCACATTCTGAAAGAACTCCATTAGCTCCATATTCATTCCATTTGGTGGTTCTTGTTTTTAGTACCCTCCATGGACTGTCTCCAACCTACCACATGGATCCTTCTTTTACTCAAGCTCTCCTCCCTTCCCTGCTCCCTCTGCTCATCTATCACTAGCTTCCACACAGTTTTGCCACATTTGGTAAGAGCATTCATCTCTATGGCTCCTTCCATCTGGACCAGTCTGTCTGTAGCTCTATACCTTATTGACATCCCATTAAATTTTCAGGTAATTATTGAAACCATATCTTGTCATCCTTTTAATTTCTCTCCTTTCTTTTGATTGTCTCTTTGTAACTGTCTTTAGCATTATAAAACATTTTGGGACACAGCTTGTCTGAAAGATGCTATACAAAATGAAGCTGCATCTTATTATTATTGTAATATAATGACATTTTGCCTGGGGAGGGGCAGGGTAAGGAGTAAGAATACCGTTACAGCAATTCTGATTACAGAAACCTTCTTGCTTCTTTTGACACACAAAAATCTATTGAGGGTATTTCAGAAAAATAAGGATAAATAATACCGAGCTCAGAGATGGCGCTTTTCATCAGTAGAGCTCAAATATCTTTACAAAGAAGGTCAGTATCATCACCCTTGTTTTACAGATGGGGAAACTGAGGCACAGCGGTGAAATGACTTGCCCAAGGTTACCAGGGCCAGTGGTAGAAACTGGAATAGGAGCCGGATCTCGTGAGTCCCAAGTCCAAGCTATCCACCAGGTCACACTGTCTCCCAACTACAATATGATTTGTTTCTGCTAAGATCAAGCATACTATTTAGATAGGTCTCAGTCCAGCTAAGAACTTAATCATATGCTTAACTTTAACACTTGTACATTGTCCCACTGTGGTTAAGCATATGCTTAAATGTTTGTTGGATCAGGGAATTATTGTGTCACTCCTTTGTCAGGAAGAAGGTTGGTCTCTTGGGTAAGGCCCAGAGCTGGGAGCCAGGAAATCTGAGACTTATTCCCACCCGTGAATTACAGTTGTTGGTTTTTTGTGTGTGTGTGGCCTGTAGCGAGTTCAGCATTGCTATCTGTATATTGTCATTTGACAAGGGAATTTGAGAGTACTTTGCATATCACAGGGTTGAGCCCTGGAGCTCTGAGAACGTCAGGGCATACTGGTAGTGGGGTTAGACAATAACCTAAATGATTTCTCCTCATTTAAAAAGGGTAACACTTACATTCTGCTAGCTTTTGTTTTCATTGGGGTTGCAGTTTATAATATGTCTTCAAAGACTACATAATGTGCACTGAATTTGGAAAATGATCCATTAGGCAAAAAAACCTGTAAAACAAATTCCAGTGGGTGGAATCTCATTATTCCGAGGTCTTTCTGTGTCTGTCTTTATCCAGTATAATATTGTAATGATATGCAGTGTCCTGCATTAGATTTGTGTGCTGTGCAAGTACAGTCTGAAAGTTACTAATATGATAAGATAGTAATTTTGTCTTGAATTAGACACTTGTAAATTTCTATTGACCTTGAGGGCCTGCTTTTAAATAAACTGCTCTTTTGTTTCCAGTTTAGAGCAGGAAGCTCATTATGCCTTCATTTAATATTACAGCTCAAACTGGCAGAGTATCAGAATTTTAACTTCAGTTGATATGACATCATCTGTCTGGCATAGCAACATGACTTGAGGCTTTATAGAAACCAAACCTTCCAAATAATTCATTTAAAATTAAATATAAGTATCTGTTTAATTGTAGGGAATATTAACATTTATTTAAAATTATTAGTATTGGATCATGAGTCTTAATACAAAATGGTTAATAGGTCACATTTTTCCTTTGGTCTTTTCCATCTGTAGATCAAGGGTAAAATTTTCAAATGTGTCTAAGTGACTTAGGAGCCTAAGGCTTTGTCTACATTTAAAAGCTTTGCCAGTTTAACCAGAGGGCAATGCTCTGTCATGGATCATGAGACTTATTACAATATCTAAATCTGAAGCTTAGACATTTCCCTGGAGAGTGTTTGTGTTTGTTTGTTTTGGGGGTTTTAAAATAAATGGCAGGGTGAGAGGCAGGAAAATGTTCCACTGGTAGGTCAGAAAACGAACAGACTTAGCCTGAGTTACAGCTGCAGCTCTTCTCTTATGAAGTTGCTCCTTTTTGTTCCAAGAACATAAAGAAGTGGGGTTAGAGACCCCTGATAGAGATTTCTCAAATGAAGCCTTTTCTTGAATGGGAATGGGAACGTAAAGTTTTGATTTTTATAGCAGGTTAATCTAGACAGAAACCTGCAGTTCAGAGGAGGTCAGACTTGTATCGCTTCTTTGATTCATGCCTTTTATTACCTGAAGAAAATAAAGGAAAGCTCAGATTGGTATACCAGTGGTGCATAGGGGTGTTACATCTTCCTCCGTTTAAGATGATGCATCCAAACCTTGGGCTAGATTCTGCACACTGGGACCTTTCCTGCCCTTTTAATATTCTGCCTAATTTCTCACACATCTGTTTTTATCCTGAGCAACCATTTGTAATTCTTATTCTCTTTTACTTGTTTTCACTTCTTTGAAGCAAAAGACATTAAAGAGAATGTCTGGTAAATGCCTATTCTAGATGAACCAGTTTAGGTGCATGTTTTTTCCATCCTTTTTCTTGTAAACGGCGCAATAGGAGGAAAAGCAGGCATGTGATCGATCACTTAAACAGCTGCACTGAAACTTGCCCTCTAATTAATTCCTGATATTTTTAACACTGTTGCTTAACTTCGTGAGGAGTTCAAAGAGATAAGATTCCTCTCACTTTCAAGCATTGTAACTACATAGTTTAACCTACCACATCTTTGCAGCTATGTTTTTCTTTAGGTTAAATTGAAGGGAACTCCAGATACAGACACGTTGTGTGCACTCTGTGGATGAAATTACTCCTGTGTAGAGGGACTGAACAAGGCCCTAGGCACTTCTTAAGCTGCCCTTAAAGTGTGGTTCTTCTCTGAAAAGTGACTGTGTAAAAAGGCCACCTTTTTACTCAATACATCTTCTCCCTATGGATAGTTTGATTTTTGATTGATTATACTGATTTTTAGTGATTTCCATCCCCCTTCCTGTTAGCACTGCACAGCCAACACAACTTGACAGAATGAGTTAATTCTGTTCAGGCTAATGCATCGTCAACAGAGCAGAATCCTAAAACTAACTTTATAAATGTGACAGTGGAACTCTGATTTTTGTGGGCTGGTCATGCTCCCATTGAATTCAATAGCAAATCTCTCATGGACTTAAGTGAAAAACAGTGCCAGACCCTAGAGGTCTTTTATGGTACTTTTATGCTCTGTTTATCTTTTCTTCTCAATATAAGGCTGTTTTTTTTCAATCGTTGTTGTATTTTAATTGATTGCGTAACTAGCAAACATGGGACCCAAACCTACAAAGCGTATTCATATGACTTACGCACAAATAGTTCACTAGTAACAGTGGGACTACTTGTGTGAGTACAGCTCACCAGCATGAGTCAAGCTTGGGCTCTAGAACATGTAATTATCTTGATGACTGAAGGACATTTTAACTTCCTATGGAAGCCCAATGCGGGTTTTGCTCTTCAGTGGGAGCAGGTTTAAAGGTGAAATCCTGGTTCTATTGAAAAGTCATTGGAAAAACTCTCATAGACTTCAGTGGGTGCAGAATTTCACCGTAGGTCATTATCTAGTATAAAGGCTTGAAACGAGAGCATTTTTGACCGGAGGATAATAAGCTGAAATTTTGAAGTAACTAAGGGCAAGATAGGGTCATAAGAATCAATTCAGGAATTGTATGTAAATTTAGAGGAGTCTAAAGACAAGCTAAGCTCCATAAATATGAATTTACATAAATATTGGAGTAAGAATTCGGTGTGCAAATCTGTTGGACACTAGGTATTCTGAAACTCCATCATCCCTTGTAAGGAGAATCACATTGCGGTGCACTTCATTACTCAATCTCTGTAGGAAGAAAAGCTGCATGCTCTGTAATGGAGGAACACAATTAGGGCCTTTCATGTACTTTATATGTAGCCTGTAAAGCACCAGAATGTAAGGTAGACCAGGAGGAGTGGAATCTTCAAGCAGCATCTTCTCATGGGTCATTTGGGAAGTTTTTTTGTGCTTTTAGAGATAAACAAGATATTATAAACAAGATATGGGACCAAACCCTGCAAAGACTGCCTTTTTGAAATCATCTGCAAATATTTTTCCTGTTCCTATTAATGAGCATTGATTAATGTTTCATGGCTGCTGTATTTTCTTTAGATGGCATACTTAATTTTGTTAACGCTGTGTATCAAATGCATATTCAAGAAGGCAGTATGTCAGTTACTATCCATATTCAAGGGTTCTCTAGTCACGTGACAATGTATTTTTTTGCAAAGTGGTTCATGGACTCATAGATTTGTAAAGCTAGAAGAGACCATATGTTCAGGTAGTCTGACCTCTCTGCATAGCACCAGAGACTCCTGCATCAAACCCATAACTTCTGACTGGGCAAAAGCATATCTTTTAGAAAGACAGCCAATCTTGATGTAAAGACTAGGAGAATGGGAGCATGTACAAAGGTAGGTGTACGCCTACACCTTTTAAGTACATCTTGTTGGCCCTGGGTAATAAGCAGCACTGATGCTAGCTTTATTTGTGATTCAGTATTGTAAATTGAACCAACCAATGGAGAAAGGTGGGAATGAAAAGAATCAGAATTGTAGGACTGGAAGGGATCTCGAGAGGTCATCTAGTCCAGTCCCCTGCACTCATGGCAGGACTAAGTATTATTTAGACCCTCCCTGACAGGTGTTTATCTAACCTGCTCTGAAAAATCTCCAATGATGGAGATTCCATAACCTGCAATTTATTCCAGTGCTTAACCACCCTGACAATTAGGAAGTTTTTTCTAATGTCCAACCTAAACGGCCTTGCTGCAATTTAAGTCTAATGCTTCTTGTCCTATCCTCAGTGGTTAAGGAAAACAGTTTTTCTCCCTTCTCCTTGTAACAACCTTTTATGTATTTGAATACTGTTATCATGTCCCCTCTCCATCTTCTTTTTTCCAGACTGAACAAACCTAATTTTTTCAATCTTCCCTCGATAGATCATGTTTTCTAGACCTTTAATCATTTTTGTTGTTCTTCTCTGGACTTTCTCCAATTTGTCCACATCTTTCCTGAAATGTGGCGCCCAGACCTAGATGCAATACTATAGTTGAGGTCTAATCAGTGTGGAGTAGAGCAGAAGAATTATTTCTTGTGTCTTGCTTACAACACTTCTACTAATTCATCCCAGAATGATGTTTGCTTTTTTTGCAACCGTGTTACACTGTTGACTCATGTTTAGCCAGTGATCCACTGATACCCAGATCCCTTTCCGTAGTACTCCTTCCTAAGCAGTCCTTTCCCATTTTGTATGTGTGCAGTGCAACTGATTGTTCCTTCCTAAGTGGAGTACTTTGCATTTGTCCCTATTGAATTTCATCCTGTTTACTTCAAACCATTTATCCAGTTTGTCCAGATTATTTTGAATTTTAAACCTATCCTCCAAAGTACTTGCAACCCCTCCATGCTTGGTATTGCCCACAAACTTTATAAGTATACTCTCTATGCCGTTATCTAAATCATTGATGAAGATATTGAACATAATCAGACCCAGAACTGATCACTGTGGGACCCCACTCGATATGCCCTTCCCGCTTGCCTGTGAACCATTGATAACTACTGTCTGTGAATGTTTTTCCACCCATTTATGCACCCACCTTATAGTAGCTCCATCTAAGTTGTATTTCCCTAGTTTGTTTATGACAAGGTCATGCGAGACAATATCAGAAGCCTTGCTAAAGTCAAGATATACCACATCTACCACTTCCCCCCTATCCACAAGGCTTGTTACCCTGTCAAAGAAAGCTATTATGTTGGTTTGACATGATTTGTTCATGACAAATCCATGCTGACTGTTACTTATCACCTTATTATCTTCTGGGTGTTTGCAAATTGATTGCTTAATTATTTTCTCCATTATCTTTCCGGTTACTGAAGTTCACATTGATGAGGTAGGATCCCTAAATAAAAAAAATAAAAGAAAAATTACAATATTAAATAAGATAATATAACATTAAAAAGAAAAACCTCACAGATCATGTGGAAAACCTAGATAATAAAGGGAGAGTTTCTGCCCTCACACTAATTTAAATTTGGAGTAACTCCAGAGAAGACAATGGAGTTGGAATTAAAGCAGCATAAGCAAGGGCCAGATTCTATTCCCATGGTAATTAAAGGACCCCGACAATATTCTCAGTTAAGTTATACAAGAAAATCTATTTGAAAAGCCTGTTGGAATGCTCTTAGGAGAGCAATACATGTTCAAGCCAACTGAAAAAAATGACAATAACAAAACTTGCACTGTACTTTAACCAAGGTTTGTACTTGGGATCAGTGCTGATGTCTGCACTGCAGAGCGTGAACATCACTAAACAAACACAGCACTGGGATTCAAATACAGGACATAATTCTTTTACACTGCACGGCTGGGAATGGCTTCAGTACTCAACAGTCTGGGATGTGGCACTGAGCCACATAGGGTGGAGTCACTTTCAGCCTATTTCAGAATATTGTGTCTTTCTGTTAATGATATAACATTTATTTATTGCGTTACGTTTCCCATGCCAATATTGTCCCTAACTAGTCTCTTCCATTCCTCTCTACCATTTGCTGCTGCTTTCATCTGTTTTATGGTGGGACTGTTTTGCCCTCCCGGCTAAGGGTTATTCTTAAGGTTTCTCTTGGACTCCCCCTTTCCTCACACCAGTTATATAAATGATATATAAATGTATAAAATATTACTGGTCAGATCCTAGGAGATACTGAGCTCTCAGGATTCTGACTGACTAATGGTAGTTGCAAGTGCATCCGCTTCTTATTTCCCCAATTATAACATAGAATTAAATGTTCAGCAGTGTTTTATATTTGAATGCTCTTTTCAATGCATGTGGGAAATGATGCCTACTTTGGATCCAATGGTTAGACAAGAAGTATGCACATGATTTCTCAAGGATCAAGCACAGAGCTCATTGGACTGTTGGCAACAAATAGATTTAATGCAAGGTTGCTGCCCATTTTTGAGGGTGAGACTTAGTGATTTGAAAAAGTCTTGTGGTCTTTGCTGCTTCTACTAGTATGTGACAGGATGTACACACCCCACACTGGACAAGGAAGGGTTAATCCCACATTGTGGGCTGAGGAAGCCACGCCCCCTTGCCCCTTCTGGGCACGCTCCAACCAGAGCACCAGTATAAAAGGGAGCAGCTCAGCTCAGTCATGGCTGACTGCCGAGGAGGGAGGACACGTGTTCTTGGCTCCTGCCTGGGAGCTGCTGAAGCCCCCAATTGCAGAAGCCAGACCCACCAAGATGAAGGCTTATATCTGGCTACCTGAGGATGCCCGAGGGAGAGGGGAGCTGCAGAGAACAGCACAGGCCGAGGAACCAGGAGACCACAGAGATGGCTGGGCCTTCTCATCGGGAGACAGAGTAGGAGTAGCCCAGGGGGATTATGCATTGATCCGGTTGTAGAACCAAGTGATATGTCAGCATGTTTCAGTAGGATCTCCGCTGACTCAGTGACGCATACACTCGCTGCTGACAAGGCCCTCGGCTGGGACCTGATGGAGTAGGGAGGGTTTGGGTCCTCCTACCCCAGCCACCATCCCCACCTGGGTGGTGGCCTATCGCCCCTACAGCCATTAAACTGCACCTATTTTGACTCTGGCCAGTAGGCCGCATGGCCCTGCAAGAGAGGACATCTATGTTAAGCCGTGCAGCCTGCAAGAAAGGGCAACCATACTGATTCTGGCCACTAGGCCACATAGCCCTGTGAGGGATGGCAGCCATATTGGCTCAGACCACTAGGCCAGACTGCCCTGAGGCCAAGGGCGGGCAGGTGGACTTAGCCATAGGGTTGTGATGCCCTTGTCTCGCCCCAGGATGGGGTTGGGGTGTACTCAGACCGTGACACAATACTTAATTCTTTTCTTCTTCAAAGCACTTTGTAGGCATTAAATAGGGAATCATTATGATCCTCATTTTGCAGATGGGGAGCTAATGACTTGCGCAAAGGCACTTATGAATTAGGACTAGAATTCAGGAGTTCCTGGCTCTTAGTCAGTGCCCAGACTGCACCTCTCTCTGCATAACAATTAGCTGTGCTGTGTACTGGGTCTCTAGCCTAGCTAATAGTTATATGCATGTCAGGATCAGAACGCAGAGCCTGTGTAAAACTGGAGTGTAACAGATAAATCAGACCCAAATTCTTCAGTTGGGCCTCAGCAGAGCACCCTGAACTCTTGATAAACATTTGGCAGAGATCCTAAACTACCTGCACAGGAAATGTCATTTCATTTTATTGGCTTACTTAATTCTACACAATAAAGTGCATTATATCAAGGTTGAATTATCTCTGCCAGTCCACAGGGTTGCTGTACAGTTGCTGACTCAAAGCTGTATGGTTATTTCTCAGTTATGGAAATCCCTGAACTCTGATTGAATGAAGGTGCCTGATTTGCATAATGGCATTATGATTACTTATCTAACTACAAATCACTCTGCTCTGATTGACTCCTGCCCTTACAACTTCCAAACTCCAAGACCTTCTGCAAACAATGAGTAACTTTAAAAAAAAAAAAAGATTGAAGTATGCATATATTTGAAGTTCCCCATCCTTCTCCTTCCTCAGCTTTCAGTGCTCGTGAGTGGGAGTCAAGTACTTCCCCTGATCCCTTCAGCTTTTACATAATCGAATAACAAATGACTCTGTTGGCAACTGGTGTGTGTCTATGCTTGTGTATTTAGCAGGGGAAAGAAGGAGAGATAGGACAAGTAGAAAGAAAAGGAAGTGGAGCTTTAAAAATTCTTTTTATCAATAAGGCGCATAGATGGCATGATGTGCTTTGCTGAATGAATGAAGATGGATTTCGTGCCCAGAAGAGCTTCCAATCTAAGGCCCTTATCTAGAGTAGTGAAGATTGCAGAACCTGGCCCTTGTTAAAGTGAGAACAATGGGTGAAGATAATGCATGGAGGGAACCAGGGAAAGGTAGAAAAAGAATGCAGACATCATGCTCATGCTGTCACTTTGCACCTAAATCTAATAAGTTTTAGTGTTAATAGTTTAGTGTCAGCTCTTTGTTCCAAATATTTCTCATTTTCCATAGCGCCATATTGTGCTGTAAGTTTCTAAGCAGAATTCCTCATTGAGATAACTAAAACCTGGTAGCACAATATGGTTCATCCTCTGAAACTAGTTTATTCAGCTATTAATGTAACATTGCATTTTCTTTGGCTCAGAATTTCTGAACAGAACGTTACTTGTGACAGTTCTGGGCCATTCTTCCAATTGGTTGTTTGAATGGTATTCCTGAATTCTGAATACACCAAGAGTTGACTTCTTTTATTACGTTGACTTCAGTGGAAGATCTCTGTCTGGGGAGTTTGCAGAAATAGGCCCCTACATTATATTGTAAATTCCTTGAAATGTTTCCCTGAGTATGGCATTCACATCTTGATATAAATGATCTATTTGTTATACTTTCTAGTATCCAGTGTTACCAAATAATTATTTTTGTTATCTATTTTTGGTTTGCTCCATAATGTCCTGTATGTTTGAGATATGAGAGATTATAGTGTTTTCCTTTGTGCTAATGAAAGAGGGATCAAACATTCCTTCCAGCATTTTAGTTCAGTTAGTACCAAAGATGAAGTAATAATTAAATGTGTAGCCTGTTTTGTAGTAAATAAATGGTGGTAGAATTTCAGGTTTGTGAAATTAAATTAATCTTTATAAATAGGAATGTGTAGGCTTGCTAAAGGCTAGTCTGACTTCTATTCAACTCCCCAAACAAAAGGTTTTGAAATACTGTATTTTTGTTAATGTTAAAATAATTTTTTTTTCAGTTCAATAATCATGTCTTTATTATATTCTTGGAGACACATTCATTCTTATTAAGCTCGCAGTAGCCCTTAGCCTGTTTTAACTGTCCC
Organism: Trachemys scripta elegans; assembly: GCF_013100865.1. Taxonomy (NCBI): domain Eukaryota; kingdom Metazoa; phylum Chordata; order Testudines; family Emydidae; genus Trachemys; species Trachemys scripta. The sequence continues at coordinate 24,611,406 of NC_048308.1, forward strand.
CATCTTCTTGGATATGATGTAATTGTGCGTAAGGACATCTTAAATTAAATTAAATTATTTTTCTTTTTCATTAGCTAGACTGAGATCCAGAACAGTATTTTGGGAATCCTTTCAAAATTTCTCTTATTAAAATATGGTCTGAAGCATCTTTCTGAGGTTGTTAGGATTTCTGATTTCTTTTAGTTCAATAGGCAGTGTAGAAATTGTACTAAATTTTAATAAGTTTAGAATATTTTCTTCTAGGCTGATAAATAATCTTTCTTTTAGGTCAGGGATTCTGCGATGAGGCAAACAAACCCAACACTGGATCAGAAGGATTTAAAGGCCAATACTGGGCCCAGGTAGCCAGGCCCCTCCAACCCTGCACAGCATGCTCCAACTGGAGAAGGGGTTGAAAAGGGAGCAGCACAGCTCATAAGGGAGAAGATGGGGGAGGAGGACAGACCTACCCTGAAGGCTCCTGACAAGGGCACCGGAGAAGCCTCCCTGAGGGAAGTGGGACTATATGCGGCTGGGGCTGACAGTTTGGTTACCTTTCCTTTTTCTTTTTACCTTATCCTGGACTGAAGGCGAGAAGGAGAGAAAAGCAGAGGTAGGAAGTGACACAGGGAGTGTAACTTGGAGGGCACCTTCAGGGGCCTGATACTGTTGATCTTCCTAGGGCCCTGGATTGAAGCCTAATGGAGTGGGCAGGGCCAGGCTCCCCTACCACTGCCCCTACCACAGGAAGGGCTGGAACTGCCTCTACTCCTCACCACACCTCCTGAGTAAAAGAGGATCAGAACTTGAAAGACTGACCCATGGGAGGGCGGGGGCACTAAGTGTGCTAACCACTAGGCAACGTAACCCACCAAGGACATCATTACATTTGCTGGAGGATGTTGGCACATACAGTTTCCCAGGCCTGATAGTAGACCAAGGAAAAAAGAAAAAAAAATAGGGATGGACATTGAGAAATTGCTAAAATGGGTTCTTGAGAATCAACAGCAGCAGGCCGCCCAGTAGCAGCAACAGCAGAGCCAACTACTCTAGCAGATCACTTCCCAACAGCAGCAGCAGACGGCGGCAGCAGCAGCTGATTAAGGAGATGACAGCCTAGCAGCAAGAACAACAGGAGTGACTCGTCCAGCAGATGATGATGCTCCTAAAACCACCCGTATTGACCTTGAGCCTAACCATGGGAAAGGGGAGCACCAATTCAAAGCCACCTGTCCTGGTAAAGTTGAGCAAAATGGGGCCTGTTGACGACCCTGGTGTTCCTTGTCACATCTGAGAGGGTGGCTGTCATGGCCTGATGGCTCAAGGAGAGCTGGGCCACCCTATTGGCCCCTACTTGATCCGACTGGCCCGGGTGATGTATTGGGTGCTCGACACAACAACTCACAAAGACTATGTGCATGTCAAAGCGGCCATCATAGACGCCTTCAATATCTCACCAGAAATCTACCGACAACTGTCCTACCTTGAGAAATTTCCCTTGGGCGTGCGGCCACAGGTAGTCACCCAGAGCCTGAAGGAGCATTGCTGGTGGTGGCTCCAGCTAGAGAAGTATCAGGGTTCAGGTGACAGAAAAGGTCATCATAGAACAAATCACCCAAATCCTTCCCGGGGAAGGGCAGAGTTTAAGTGGGTAGCGAGACATCAACTGGAAACTTTGGCAGAAGCAGTGTCTTTGGCAGCGAACTACCTGATGTCCCTTGGGCTGGAGGCTGAAACACCAAAAGTCAGTCCTGTGAGCTTCTGGTCTCTATGGAGCAATGATGTCTGAACCCTGCCAAGGCTAACTAGGGGAGCTTGCACTCCCAAATGTAGTGGAGGGGGGCACAAAGGCCAAAAGAAGAGCCTGGAAGTCCACCCACCACTGTCCAAGAGGACTCCACCGGGCCTGGCCAAATGACCTTATCCAAAGGGATTTCCCCCTTTGGGAGAACCAACCAAGAAACCATTCCTCCCACTGGGAGCTGTTTTGCATGTGGTCAACAAGGACATTTCAGAAAGAGCTGCCCATTCATGGACTGTAGTTACGGGCAGACTGGACAGCCGATAATAGGGCTTGGAAGAGGGACCCTGGGAAGATGTTGAACCCAATACAAGTGGATGGATTAGCAATACATGGGCTGATAGACTCAGGCTGTAGCCAGACCCTGGTCTGGGAGAGGCTAGTGGGGACCAGAGGTGAAGCTGGTGACATAACCTACCTTCAGTGTATACACAGGGATGTGTGACCCTATCCCACAACAGAAGTACTAATGACTATGTAAGAACACATTGAAATCGTGTGGCCGGGAGTGGCAAAAGACCTGGCCTACCCACTTATACTTATGTGTGACTGGAAGTTCTTTGAAGAAGTGGTCAAGGGTTCGGGGGGATGCCTCCATAGAAAAAGTGGAGCCAGAGCTGGAAGACCCAGGAAAGCGTGGGATGGCCATAGTGGCTGAGGGGGAGTCCAGGGAAGAAAGGGGCTCAAAGCAGTATGAAAACTCAGGAGAAGGACCATCCTCAGAAATGGACTTGGTGCCCGAACTTGATCGGGGCTTGCCACTACCTGCCAACCTAGACCTGGGGGACCTCATGGTAGAACAAAGAAATGATCCAACCCTGAGTGGTACCTGTCACTATATAGCCATATAGCTTTCAAGTGGTACATCTGCATAATGAGTGGGTTATTGTCCTTCATTGAGTTCAAGGACTGTATAAATAAAATGAGTTACACTGAGGGCTTGTCTGCACCAGGTGTTTGATCCATAGTAACTCAAGTTAGTTTGGTGTGAAAATGCCTGGGTACGCACAACACAATTAATTAGAGCGCAGTAACTCCACATTTACTATGAACCCTGGAGTCCCTTGCAAAGTGTATTATGTTTGATGCTAATTGAACTAGTGCAGAGTATTGTTCGTGTGCTGCCACACATTACTTTGGCGGTCCTCCAAATGCTATCCTACACTACTTTGTGGTTGTCTGTTACTGACCTGTTTGTTTACCTGAGAACCTTACACTGCTCTGGGGTCAGGTTGACCTGATGTTCCCTCCCCCATTTAAAAACTGCTCCTGGATTCAAATATATTGACGTTGCCGCGATATTGCTCCAGAAGCCCTACAGCATGCCTCGAGCAGCCAGTTAGAGCCGTACTGAGATCCTGGATCTCATTGCCATCTGGGGAGTGAAGAATTGATCTGAATCCAAATCAGTCCTGAAGTTTGAAGCGAGTCAGTTTAATGTTTTTTTTCTCCCCTTAATTCACTCTACTGTAACTCAACTATCCTCCATGCAATCTGAATTCAGAACAGTCAAAAGATTCTGGCGCGGGAGGAGTTATAGCAAGGATGTATTTGACGCAGTGTTTTTATTATGCTTGGTATACTAGACAATAAGCAGCCTGTACATAATGAACTTAATGCTTATTCATTGCCCATACATTATAAATGGTATAATTCCCCAAATCACTTTCCAATGTCTGGCAACAGCATATTCAGCAGTTTGGACTGTGGAGTGCATTGATTAAAATACAGTTGAGCATCAAAACTCCTGTTGGTGGCTGGAGACAGGTCCTGAGGATTTCTCATTCAATTTGTCATCATGGATTCTGGCCAGTATACAGAAGCATAAGACACCAAGTGACATGAGAAGAGGTACCTGGGGCACTACATCCTCTGCTTCTGGGTTCTGCCTCGGTCTGCCTCGGTCTCCAAGCAGTCAAAGAGAGATTTCTTTGGGGCATACTGGTCTTTGCAGTATGCAAGCTCATAGCTGGACCCAGTCTGTAAAGTGTGTATTTTTACCTTCTCAAAGGAAGCTTTCCATTTCCAAGAGCTTATTCTGCAGTATATATTAGTAATGACTATATCAGCTATGAACATCACAGCAAAATGATCGGGTGATGACTATTGCAGAGAGGTTTTGTGCACTGAGGGTAGTCTGGTTTTAGTAGGAAGATATGCACGTGTAGCTGTTCCGCTTTACTAGATAGCATGTGCTCAGATAGGTGCCATGTAAAATACTCACAGCAGTGATCTAGCTTAAAGGAATGTCAGCTGAAGCACATTCTCTTATGCTTCCAGCATAAACACTCCAGAATGAAGAACAACTCAGTCAAATCTTGTTAAAGATGGCTAGTTGTGAGGAGGTTGTTTCATAGTTTTCCATTACAATGATTATAATTTTTTCCCCAGGGCTCTATTAGTGAAAATGAATTATTCTTGGGGCATGTTTATACTGCATCTGGGAGCGAGCATCCTACAGGTTTGTGCTGGCAGGGCTCATGCTAGTGCTGTAAAAATAGCTATGGAGATGTTGTGGCTCAGGGTGGAGCTTGAGTTCACAAGGCCACTCCCCCCATCCCAGGCTTTACAGCCTGAGCTGCAACATCCACACATGTGTTCTTAGTGTGCTAGCACAAGTCTGTGGACCTGGGCTGGGAGGCTGACTCCCCCATGCAGTATAGACATATCCTTGACTTGCTCTTTCAGGAAAGGAAGGTGCCAAGTCATCAGATAGGAAATTGAGCTTCGTGAGGAAACTGTTCAGCAAAAATTGAAATTCTGGATAAGACAGTATTTTTATTTTCCAGAAAAGTTGTTGAAATTGTAAGTATGCTAACTGTTGAAGTTTACTTGTTTCATTAACTGGACACCTGAAACACTACTGACTAGTCAGTTATCATTTGGGCTGTCTTAGATAATTTAAATATTATTAAGAATATAGCTCTTTTAATGTTTTGATATTTTAATTTAATAAAAGACTTTAAAATCTGATGGTGAGACAGCATTAGGACAATTCATTCTGTACAAAACTCTATTAGAAATGTATTTGATTTGAACTTTCAAGGGCATATAACAATATACTATATTAAATTAGATGAAGCCTCCATCCTTTGGAAGATAATATGATTAATTATGGAAAATATTAAAAACAGGTTTCTTCCCAGGGTCTGTTAATGCTTTGAAATGCAAAGAAAAGAGTGCTAATGATTAAGCATTTTAAGGGAAAGGCCTAAATTTACTTTTAGCTGTAAAGAATGGAGTTCTTATCCCAGCTCTGAGGCTGATAGGTGAGTACCCTAATCACAGGGCTCCTGGCTGTTCAGATGTGGGTTTTTCTCAGTCTCTCCTATTGAAGCTGTTCCAGTGTGGATGAATAAGTAAATGTGCATTGGGCCAAAGAAAAGTGAGAATGATGCTATAGTCCAGGTGAGCAGGTGAGTGCCCTATGTTCAAATTCCTTCTCTGCATCAGGCAGGGGGGACCTGGACCAGCATCTTCCACATCCTGCGTGAATGCCTTAACCACTGGGCTAAAGGTTATAATGGAATTTCCCCTCCCCTCACCCCCCCCCGTCCATTTTGTATGGAGTTAAATGTTTGCTGGTGCCATTCTTGAAAGAAATGACTTAGTTGCCTGATTCTAGGAGAGGGTTCCTGGTTTAGGCACTTAACTCTGCTTGGGCTCTAAACTTCACAAGAGGGGTGGGGCTTAGGACACACCCATGTCTTTGGCATCTTCTATAAGCTAGCTTAGGCTACTCCTTGCCTAGCATGCAGGCTTTTGAGAGTCCCATTCTTTGGTGACACTCTCGCCCTACACGCCTAACTCAGAGTTGGGGACTCAACAGGTGGACTAAGTGCCTAAAAGTTATGCGTTGCAGTTGTGAGTCTTGCAACACCTAAGTCCATTTGTGGATTTGGGCCTGACTCCTTATGTGGACGTGGACAAGTCACGTGATCTCTCTTTTCTGAAGTGTTCCTATCTGCAGAATGGGGATAAGTTACCTACTCCACCAGGCTGTTGTGAGGCTCAATATGTTGTTTGTAAATATTTATGGAAGTGCTTACATTTTTAACTGAAGTTAATAAATTATATTTGCACTTGTATGAATACATAGCTGCCTGCATCAACGTGTGTCAACCTGAATTACGCCAGTATTTCGGTGTCTTTTTGGAAACCACCACATGCAAGTACGTTTCATGTTCTGTCCCTAATACCGAATGTCCCTTCATTTAGCGTCTTGACTGTATTTGTGAAGTGGTGCATAACAGGAAATTTATTCATGAGTTGAAAAATATAAATTCACATGAACTTGGAATGAACTAAAGTGAAACTGAGAATTTCCATAGACTGATTTGTATGTTGCTCAAGAGTCAGGACAACAACACCTGGTGTTTCATTAACTACTACATACATATGTTAATCCAGGGGTCAGCAACCTTTAAAAAGTGGTGTGCCGAGTCTCATTTATTCACTCTAATTTAAGGTTTCACATGCCAGTAATACATTTTAATGTTTTTAGAAGAGCTCTTTCTATAAGTCTATAATATATAACTAAACTGTTGTTGTATGTAAAGTAAATAAGGTTATTAAAATGTTTAAGAAGCTTCATTTAAAATTAAATTAAAATGCAGAGCTTCCCAGACTGGTGGCCAGGACCCAGGCAGTGTGAGTGCCACTGAAAATCAGCTTGCGTGCCGCCTTTGGCACGCGTGCCATAGGTTGCCTACCCCTGTGTTAAACTGTCGTGGAAAAACACATGACAGTGTTGCATGTATTGGAAAAGCATGTGAATTCATTGGTATCTTTACTGGCACAAACAAGTATTGTGGTAATAGAATTAGGCCATTAAAAGTCAATGGCAAAACACAGATTGCTTTCAGTTGGAGTAGGATCAAGCCTAAACCAGGGCCGGCTCCAGGCACCAGCCCACCAAGGTTGTGCTTGGGGCGGCACCTGGAGGGGGGCGGCGTGGTGCTCCGGCTCCGGCCGCCGGGGAGAGCGGAGCCCCGGCTGGGCTCTCCGGCCTCCCCCCGGCACTCTGGCCACCAGGGAGAGTGGAGCCCCGGCCAGCACTCCGCTCTCCCCCAGGCGCTCTGGCCACCACTCCGCCCTCCCCCCGGCGCTCTGACCGCCAGGGAGAGTGGAGCCATGGCGGGCTCGCTGCCCTCCCCCCGGTGCTCTGGCTGCCGGGGAGAGCGAGCCCGCCCTCCCTCCGGCACTCTGGCTGCCAGGGAGAGCAGAGCCGCGGCGGGCTCTCCGCCCTCCCCCCGGCGCTCTGGCCGCCGGGGAGAGCGGAGCCCCGGCCAGGCTCTCCGCCCTCCTCCCGGGGCTCCAGCCACCAGCGGAGGCTCCGCGGCAGGCTTGCTGCCCTCCCCCCGGCACTCTGGCCGGTTAGGGAGAGCGGCCTGTGGCCGGGCTCGGTGCCCTCCCCTGCCGCGCTGGGGGGGGAGGGGGGGCGGCGGGAGGCTTTTTTGCCTGGGGCGGCTTATATATACATAACTGAATTTATGTAACCAGCACCAACTGGAATCACAAGCCCATATTTTCAGGGGATTATATCTTAGCTTTTTCAAAAAGTTACTTTGGGCTGAAATGTATCCTGAAAGGTACTTTAATTACTCTTTATCTAGCATTTCAGGTGTACATGGTGCTGTACCAGTGGCACCTGCAGCCATATGCATTTTACGCACAATGTGTACCACTGGCAGTTTTAAGGAGGACCACTTCTGCCTACCCCACTGCCTACTCAGGTCTAGTCCTGTCTAGTCCTGCCAGTCTTCCATCATGACAAGACATGGGGACCAAAACTGAGTGAGTGGCATTGCGCCCTGGTGCACAGGGGTCACAGAGCCGAACCTGAAGGGCTTCTAATCTAAAGGCACAAACATACTATATAGACAGTATGAAGACAGAGTGATGTATGGTCAGGATAGCCAGAACACTTTTTATTAAATAGCTTTGTTACACTCCTGGGCAGACACCCTAGGCTATCTTGTATGTAACAGATAACTCCAGTTGAAACCGTGGTCCTATTGAGGTCACACAATGTTTTTCACAAGTCAGTTTCATTACTGTTTGTCAGATTTTTTTTGAGATTTCTTTTGTACTCCTGTAACACAAAAAATAACTTGCTTGTTTTATGGATTAGTGTCATGCAACATTTTAGTCTTCTTTTCAGCTCAAGTAGATATTGCTTGAGCTATACAAGAAACACTTTTTATAGAACCAAGTGTTTCCTGTAGGTCTCTATCTAAGAGCTGAATAATCAGTCTGACTCTTTGTAGGTCTGATTTTTTACTCTGATTTGTGAGAGCAGACCCCTGCACTCATGGGGCGCTCCAATGACTTTAATGAGTCTCTGTGTGGGTTTAAGGATCTGCCCACATTGATCAGATTACAAAATTGTGGTCTGTTGGTTTGTGATAGAAAACAGAACCATAGTAAAAAGTGTTATGACTGTAGTAGCAAGGATACTATTAAATGTTCACTGACATTGAGCAACTCTAGTTTGCCTATTCATAGACCATCTTTTCAAAGTTTGTACCTAAGAAGACTTACCTGTAGATTTTAATCTGCTTTGATCATTTATCTAACACTTAGTTTTAAAAAGACTCCAAGGGCCCTACACAACCCATGATCCACATAAAGAATCCCCCTTCCCACCAAGGAGCGTTCTACATGTGAAAGAGGAGCAGTTATAATGGCCCCAAACAGACATATGCATGTATATAGGGGAGAACCCTGCCCCCACCTCTGCAACTGTAGAGGGCCCTAAATGCAATGGAGCTGATGTGATTTTTGCTTCCTCCCAGTAGTAAAAATCACAGGATTTCCAGCACCCATGCAGGGTTTTCCTGTCCTCTGTATCATGTGGAGCCTGACTGTCTGAGAGCAGGGTGTAGATTGAGGTCATGTCAACTGCAATGGCATTTGGGGAGGGGCCAAAGGCGGAGTGGGAGACTGGACTGGTATAACCACTGCTACAAATAACAATGTAGATTAAGGAATCTGGCTCCAGTTCCCCCAAACTCATGAACTTCCAGGTTTAGGTTGAACGCTGAGCTTATTCACTCTGTTGAGGTGTATTCTCAGTGTACGATGTCAATAAGCACCTAAGTAAATTCACATTAACTTGAGACATTTTTTCTGTACTCCATTTCAATCCTAATATAACTAACAGCTAGAATATAAAAATAATACAGTGATGCATAGTCCAGTGACAAAAGTATGTGTATTTAAGCTTTCTTCTTCCATGTTTTTCTTAAACAATACTAGCATTCAAGGAATCAAAGTTTGATTTTTTTTTTTAAATGTTGACAAAACACCTAGGGCCTAGGATAGATGCTTTTATACAAATCATAAAAAAATAAAATAAAATTAGAGATTGTTGAAATCATTCCGAAGATATAAGAAGCTCATGTTTTAGGGCTTGGGTTAAAAATAGCCCTTATAATGCATCCTATTAAAATAATGATTACATAGTGTGAGAGAAGAGTTTATTGTACATTTTTTCAAAGATGTAGGCTTTTAGCTCAATGAACGGCTTTGTAATTAGCAGCAAGGAGACTAGATGGTCCACATTTAGGAGAGTAATTTGTACGCTAATTGTGTTTGACTGTTTAATTACACTTGCTTACTGTAATTGAGGCCGGATGGTGACCCCTTTACAATAGTTGCTATAGGGCCTGTTGATGACTAAGTGTGATAGTGTCATAAAGCTTCACACAATTCTCAAGAGGCTAGAATATTTTTAACTATTCCCAAAGCTAAGAGAGGAGAAGAAATCTACAAGGAGAAAGGAGGGGAAGAGAAAGAGAAAAAATACAGGCGACTATTAAAGCCTTTACTGGCCAGTGCTAGGTTGGAGGGAGAGAGAAAAAAACGGAGGATCAGCAGAAAAGATGACAAAAACAAAGAAAGAAGTAAAGAAAATCCAGGAGGACAGAGGCAGAAGGAAAGGAACGAAAATGTAGGACTTTCAAATGGTTCAAAGGAGAGAATCCTACAAAGTAACAGGATAGAAAAGATATCTGCTAGCAGGTGGGGGATGAGAGACCATCGTAGCAGAAACACGAAGAGATAAAAACGAAAGGGCGGGAGGATGAGAGTAATAGAGATGTGCCCCAGTTTTTTTTTTAACATATGGCCACAGCAATTTATCAGCCAGCTGCACACAATTCTGGTGGAGTACCATGAAGTTGCACAACACTGTGTGAGGTTGTAAGGTATGTCAATATAGTATGCACCTCTATGCTGTCTGGAGACACAACATGCCTGTTTGTACTGTGCATCTTTTTACTCCATTCATAATTTTAAAAAACCCTTTCCAAATACAACAGTGACAAGAAAAACCCAGCCCTGTGAGTCAGCCCCTTGTGACAGCTGTTATGAGGCTTTAATGAGTTCTCACATCAAGTGGATTATAGTACAGTTTGTAATGAGGAATGGTCTCTGAAGGGTGGAAATAGGTGAAGTATTGTCAGGGGCAGGGAGGAATCCTCAACATTACCTCAGTGACGTAGATTGTAGTGAACAGACATGATCTGACTGCACTATTAGTAATTTGTATTACAGCAGCCTCTAGAAGCTTCATCCAAGATCAGGGCACCACTGCGCTAGGTGCTGTACAAATACAGAGCCAGTCCCCTGCCCCAAAGAGTTTTAAATCTAACTAGTCAAGACAGACAAAGGGTGGGAAGAAAAAGAGAAGCAGAGAGAGAGGAAGGTCACACAGCAGGTCAGTGAGAGAGAACAGATAGAATCCAGGTTACCTGAGTCCCAGGCCAGGCCCAACTAAATTAGTCCAAACAAAAAGACCTGCTAATATAACTCAAGGACTGTGTTAACGTTGTGCCTGGTGTGAGACTGAAAATCAATGAATCAACATTGGTATGTTGAAAATTAGGCCTAATTGGTGGACAAAATAACAGGGGAATGGGCCAAGCCACCCTCACTCTCTTTTGGGGTTCTTAAAAAAAAAAAGAAATGTTAGGGTTAGGGGGCAAATACGGAAGGAGGTTACTGATATGCTGGCTGATTGAAAGAAGAGGAAGGAGCAAGCTTCACCATTATGGCTGTCACACCAACTGTCTCCTGGGCACCTGGACCTTCTTTGTCCTGATCCTGAGAGAGGTCCTGACACCAGACTGGACCAGAGAGAGGGACCCAGATGACATCACCACCGCCACCAGCTGCAGCTAAATCCCAAACACCACCTGGGATGTCACACCTCTCCCCAAGTGTAGCCTTTTCCTTCCCCACCTTATTTCTTTTCTTTCCTATCCCTCTCCTTTTGCCTTCTGTCTAGTAAGAGTCAGGCTCAGATGGCCAAGACTGTATGTTTTGCAACACTGCTATAAGCCTGTGACTGGAAAAACTTCTAAATCCAGTGCTCTGAACTGCTAATGCTGGTACAAGTTTGCCAGATTTCAAAGTGGCTAATAAGACTATGTGCTTGGCCTGGGTTTTCAGCAGTAAGTTTGCAAGCAAAATTCAACATCTGAGACAAAAGCTGCATTTTCTGTCTTTGTTGTTCTTTTCTCAACCCCTTGTGTGTTTGGCTTGATTTGTCTTCTGGGAAGTGGGAACAACAACAACAGCACTTACAACAGCTCCAGCCAATGTCAACTAACTGTCCCTCCTGCCAGGAGCGGCGCCAGGGTTTTTGGTGCCCTAGGCGTGGGGTCCTTCCGTGCTCCTGGTTGTCGTCATCAATTCTGCGGTGGGGGGGGGGTCCTTCCGCATTCCAGGTCTTTGGGGCACTTCGGCGACAGGTCCCGGAGCGAGTGAAGGACCCGCCGCAGAATTGCCGCCGAAGACCTGGAGCGCAGAAGGACCTCCTGCCGCCGAATTGCTGCTGAGGGTGGCAAAATGCTGCCCCCCCAAATCCTGGTGCCCTAGGCGACCTCCTAGGTCGCCTAAATGGAAGCGCCAGCCCTGCCTCCTGCCAAAGAAAATAGTTATTACTGTCTAAGAGACTATCATACTGGGCGTTTCTTTCTAAAATCTCCCTGCATCCTGAGGGGAAGGAAACAAAGGATGTTGTTAAAATAAACCCTTACTTAATACTTTACATTTCAAGGGCTTTAACTGTTTTCCTTTTTTTCTGTGCCTTTAATAAAAGGTTAAGAAGATTTTTAATGATGTTTGCCATGGTATTAAGCAGGCTGAGATCTCTGTATACCAAACTCGAACTTTGTTTAACACTGTTTGTTGTTGGACAGTAACAGGGTCTTGTTAATACCTTTGACACTTCGGGCCCATTTATTCCATCTAAATTAATACAGCACTCCCCAAGGTCATTGTTACTAGTGTTTGCATATATCTTCTCTAGATTCACTAATGTTGATTAATAGTTTCTCTCTGTTGTCAGACTGTTACGCTGGATGGAAAATCTTCATTTTATTGTCTTGAGGTAGTGCTAATAAGAAATTTAGATTTATTTTTTTTTAGACACTGGAAGGATAAAAATCTGTGAGCATTTTGGTAGTTTTAGCAATGGGAAATTCCTACTGAGAATTTCTGTTTGGATTAGAAGAGAGGCTGGAGGAAATTGAAAGAATATATGGCGTAGGAAAACACACACCTGTTTAATTCTAGTTTGTTGAAGCTATTGGAAAAACAATTAAAACTGTGACATAATCCATTTTCTACCAGCAGTAATTCATTCATAATATGTACCGCTATTTGAACAGTTTAATCATTTCCAGCAAAGGCCGGCTAGTGTATGTATGACTGAGAATTAGAGTCAGGGACAGGACAGACTGAATGGGGAGAACCACTGCAATAATCCCCTTCCCCAAGAGGCATGCAGTTTCTGAAAATTACATGTTTAATTATTGGCACTGGCTGTACATGAAAATGTCTATAACACTATTTCTTTTAAGTACATCTACATTCTATTGTCTCCAGAGCTGGTGACAGTGAGGACAACATGTCACCATCTTAATCAGATCTGACAGAGCAGTTGGATTGCTGCTTGGTGAATTTCAATAGCTCTGTGTCAGGGCAAAAGGGGAGGGGGTGGGGGGAATAATCCTGCTGTGTAACTCTAGTGAAGATGTGTTTCTGTATGGAAGGTGCTGTGTAAGGCTGGAAGGATTATGAGTTAGTTGGGATTTCTGTGTCAGTGTCCTAAGCCATTTTATAAACAGAACAGGCCATATGATCTAAATACCATAGAACTGTTTCCCCTAACTACTAACCTGAAGAAGAGCTTGGTGTAAGCTCGAAAGCTTGTCTTGCTCAACAACGGAAGTTGGTCCAATAAAAGATATTACCTCACCCCCTTGTCTCTCCTCTAACTACAATCAGATATCAAAATCAGGCTGGTCAGTGCCATTTTCTGTTACATCAGTTTAGATGCACAAATTTGATTACCCGCAAGAGCCTACTGAAACTTGTCAAGAAAGGGAGTTAATTTAAAAGTAAAACTATAGTACTGTATTTCCAAAGAGTAAGACTGTTTTGTTATTAATAGTCTAACCAATAGTGGCTTCTATGTTAACAATAGGAGGCATTTGGAAAATGTTTCTCTTTTGCACGAAATTATGATTGTTGTTGACAAACTGTAAACCTGAAAAGTTTTTGGCCTAAAAACTGAAAATTTTGCCTGAAACTTTGTGTGTGGGGGGGGGGGGGGGGAGGGGGGGGAAGGGGGAGAGCAGTGAAAAGTCAGTTTTCCCTGGAAAGCAGCAAATACTTTTTTACCCTCAAAAATCGTTTAGTCAAAAACCCAATTTTCCATGAAAATAATTGGAGATATGTAGGGGATGGTGGAGTGAGTTCAAGGAGCCTAAATAAATGGCTAGCTGCTGTACTGGGGTGTGTATGTAAGTGCACTTGTAAAAAAAACAAACAAAACACAAATATTCCCCCTATGTAATATAGCTATTCTGGAATGATGGCAATCACTCCGGTTGCAACTGAGTTTCCATTATAATTTTGTTTGTACTTAGTATTTGTATGGCTTGCCTGCCTGGGCGTTGGCTTTGGGCTGTGTCGGGGAGTACACTAGCACTGCTCTGCCTTAGGATACTTTCACTCTGTTTCCTTTCCTCTCACCTGCCATACCTTGCATGGTCAGGCTATTTGTCTTTTCTCACTCAGCTTGTATTTTTATGCAATTACAAGTTCTCTTTTCTTTGATTTCCTTTGTCTCAGATCAATACACCAAAGCCAGCAGGTAGTCAGTTAGGCCCTGATTCAGCATGCTACATAAGCATGAGAATAACTTTAAGCATGTGGATAGTCCCAAAGTTATGCATGTACTTAAGTACCTTACTGAATCAGGGCTTTAGTTTGCAGGGCTAGGAGCTGTGCTATTTCAGACCACACCACGTGTAACTGTTTCTCTTATCTTTCATATAATCTCTTTCAGGGGGAGGGATAGCTCAGTGGTTTGAGCATTGGCCTGCTAAACCCATGGTTGTGAGCTCAATACTTGAGGGGGGCCACTTAGCAATTTGGGGCAAAATCAGTAGTTGGTCCTGTTAGTGAAGGCAGGGGACTGGACTCAATGACCTTTCAGGGTCCCTTCCAGTTCTATGAGAGAGGTCTCTCTCTCTAATTGTGAGGAGCTCATTTTATTTCCTTTCTGCTTCGAATTGTGACTTTTTTTCTGGATTATACACATTTGTGGACTAAAATAAATGGAAATTGGCATTTCCTTCTTCTCAGAGTTACATCAACAAAGCTTAATGTACCACATAGGCCTGTTATCTGCTTTCCTCACTGTTGTTATGGATTTCATGCCATTTTAATAAAAAGGCTGTTTCCAAATCTGAGCAAATCAGAACGTCAGACCCTCTGATATTCATCTAAATGCCGATCCTGTGCACACCCCCGGTGACTATCACAGTGAGTTTGAGAGAAACAGAGCTAGAAATGAAAGTTAGCTTACACAGTCATCTCTGGAACATTCTAACTGCAAACAAGGATGTTTGATTAATATAAAATCATAATCTTTATCAAAATGTGTAAATTGCTTGGGGGAAATAACTGTATTCAGTGTAGAGTGTATAAGTGTACCTTTTTGAGCAATACATATTTTAAAGGGTTTTCATATAGGAATTTGGATCAATTTTTCTTTCTCCTTTTAGAGAAAGCAGTCTGTGTGAACCATCTGAACAGTTTATTTAAATGGTAAATTGGGGGTGCTTCCTGTTAATTAGTTTATTACAGTATCTGGGTTGCTCATAAACTTGGGGACCGATGGCTGAGGACTTGTTAGCACAGAATATGGTTATTGATAAGTTAAAAGTGGTTATATTGCAATGTGCTGCTCTTGGCCCTCTCACCCTAATCTCTGATTTGCCATTCTATGCCTTGGACTGGTCCATCTGTATGCCCACAGCAAACATGGCTGCCTCAGTTTCTGCCCCCTCCTCACCCAACCAGTCCTATCTTCTTAATATTTCCCCTCCTCTGCTTTGCTTTTTGAGGAAGGTTCTCTTTCTTTCACTAAGAGAAATTACCACACAGTTACTGTACAACCCAGATTCCCACCCTTCCTCTTCAAGCCAATCAGATTGCAGAGAATTGTGAAACTAACCGTAAGCTCATGACTTTATTTAAGAGAGTCTCCTCTTCCTCCTTCACATTTTATTTTGAGACTCTATGTAAGGGAAACATATCAAGCAAAGTGAAACTAAAACAGAGGGTTCCTTTGTCCCTTTGAATGTTAAAGTACAAGTTTTCCCTCTTCACTAGCATTAGGTTTATAATGAATGGTAATAAACACTGTATAGCTAGAGATCTTGAATTTTTTCTGGAGTGTTGGGTACTGAGCAAGGAAACAACTTACAGCAAGATGTTTAACATATTTAAATCCATGCTTCAAATGTAGAGTACTACTGCATTTGGACAACCTTCTAAACAGCAGAAACAAGTGCTCATGGGGCTGCAGAAATTACTTTCCTTCCTTTAGGGCCCCCCAAAAAGGGGAGCTAATCTGTATTGTGTGCTTTTAAATGTAATGTGCAATACAGATATACTTATTACTATAGAACAGAAGTAAGGCCTTAGAATGCCCCAGAGAAGAATATTAAATCAACTTTATAGTATCTGAGCATCAGTAAACCCATGGTAACCAAGTTTAGGAGTTGGAAGAAACTTGAATCTAATATTGCTTCAGTTCAGTCTGCTCCATGCATTCTCTGGTATGTGCACTACAGGAAAAATGAGGCAGTGGAGAAGGAATCTCAGTACTGAAAAGAGTCTTTAGGGACCTTAGTTTAGACCAGCCATTGATCCTTATCACCTAGCTCTTAACACATGCACTGCATTTACTGATAATATGCCATTAGATCAAAATACCAAATTATTTCATTATGCTGTGAAGTGCACAGCAGTCTGAATAAACACACAGCTTCACCCATCCTGTTTCCTCCATAAAAAGGTAGCTAGGGGAGATAGGGCAATGGAAAACTCAGTCGAGTTAAAAGGTGAGACAAATCTCTTCCACTGTCCATTTTATGCAGAATTTTTGACATGAAAATAAACCTGGTGAACCTCTCACTCACCCTAGCATAAAGCTGGAGTAAAACGGGGGTGTGACGAGAACCAGGCCTTGTTTGTACAGTGTTCTATCAGAGATACTGCTTATCACATGGCATAATGGTCAAAGACACTATTCAACTAAAACTGTTTTGTCATTCAAATGAAATTAAAGGTATTTGAGTTGTGTTTAGTAGAATGCCATGACAATTCACTCTAAACGTGGTGTGTATAACTTAGACCTAAAACCAAAATCCTGACACTTGTGGATGCATGTGAATAGACGATCCATGGCTCTTTTCACTAGGGTGGTAGTGTTAAAATCTGATGTCCTAAAACAAAAAACCCTCAGTTGGTTAATATTCTGTCCACCTAAATTCCCTCTGTGTTGTGCCAGTATGCTATAATTGAGTGACCAAAAGCCAGAGACTCTGAGCTCTAGTATTGCCTTTACGACTGACTTGCTTTGTGACAGTAAATCCAAACCCTGTCTTGCATTTGGCTTCAAATCCAAAGCCTGAACCTTAGCCCAAACTCAATCCAGATTCTATTTTGAATGCTGCCCTCAGCCTCTCTGATTAGCATTGCTGTAGTTTATGTTAGATACAGGCTTTGTGTTATACTGTTATGTAGTTACTCCTATGGGTTCCATACTCCCCTTCCTTCTGCATCGTGGAGGGGAGCAAAAGGTCTGCCCAGATGAGAACTAAAGAGTGGAAGGGTACTGAATGGTGACCCCACCATCTGCTCCCCCTTAGAAGCTCACAGAATACTTCCACATGGGCACTGCTCAGCTGGGATCTGTGGTGAAGCATGTAGGAGCGGGGCGGGGGGTGGGGTACAGCTGGGGAGCAGCCAGTCTACCCAGCATATTTAGATCAACAGTTCCTCCATAACTTCTTCCCACTCTAGGGGCATGGCTGAGGAAAGTGCAGGCCTGGGAGAGGGATCTAATGGTATCCTAGATTTTAACATAGCTGTATTGCCAGAGAGATCCAGAGAGCAATGTGGAACATCCTACTCTCCTAGCAGATGCCGTAAGATCCATGGGTTTAAGCCCTGCATTTGCTACAGCGCCAGTATATCTGTGAGATTTCCAGGCCAGGCCTTCTGCACCTCCCTGAGGCCTCAAACATCCCTCGCTTGAGGGGAGCATTCCTCAGAAATGGTGTATTCTGTCTTGCAGAATTCTCTGAATCACTGAGAAGCCACTTTTGTGACAAAGATGCTTAGTTCTTAACAGGACTCCATAGGGAGAGAAGAAGCAAGGACTTGTGTCTGTGTTTTTAGTGAGAGGGTAGGATTTGGGGAAGAGCTGTGTTGTACATGATGGTGTATTACTGGTGACTACAGCAACTTAATGTCAGTCTCTTTACACTGAGCCCTAAAGCCTTTCTGGTTCCCAAGAACAGGTGTATGAAGAGAAGCTGCTCCAATGTGCCTTAGACCACACACTGCTAACAAGAATCTTGTATTGAATTTCCTCACTGGATTTCTTATTGTCTGAGTCTGGCACTTTTCCAGTGGTCTGTAAGATAGAACTAGTTAGATCTCATTATAACTCAGATGTGATAAATCACACTGGGATTTTTCAGGGGACTGTTTCTAATGGGATGATAGTGCCCCTCTTTAAAAAAATAAAGGTCACATGGAATTTTACTAAGCAATCTAAACTCACCTTGTTGTTGTGTTACAGAAGCCAGAGACTTTGATAGCTGTCCTGCTGCTCACTCAGGGGCAAAACTCTCTCCATCTCTGCTTTGGCGCTTGCTGACCCCACTAGAATCTATGCAGTTGAAATTCTCAGATCCTGGTTCAAAACTTTGTGCAGTGCAAAAACGTTGTGCAGTCCACTGCAGTCAGGACTCAACTCCACAGCTGCTTCTAGCAGAGCACAGCTCTGAGGAGGTCCCTGTGCCTCAGCTGAGAGAAGGGCTTAGAGGGCTGGGATGGATGGAAGGACAGGGCAGAGGTCGTAGATCCACAACTAGAGGGGAGGAGAGGGCTACTGCAGCTCTAGCCTTGGGGTGTAAGTAGAATTCTTTCCTGGCCCCTGCACAACTCCCAAGTGCCAAGCTTGGTTACTTGGGCTGTGTGCTTAGATGAGGATTGGCCCTTGGATGGACAGTAGCTGTAATAGTCTCACTTTTCTTTCTTTTTCTTCTTTGTTTTATAGGTGCATTTTTCTTCCAATTATAAAGAGGACTTGCTCCCAAGAAACCCGTATGAGTGAGGCCTCACTCTGCAATGGAATCCTGGCCTACCCTGGCCTGGGTTCTGCTACTTAGCCTGATCGCTGACTGTCTGAAAGCAGTTCAACCTCGAGACTTTACAGTGAAAGATATTATCTACCTTCATCCTTCAAGTAAGATTCATTTCACATGCTTAAAATAGGATGTCACTGTGCCAAGGCTTAGAGAAAAAACCCTGAATTCAGACAGCAGAAACACTGGGTAGTCTAAGGGATATGTAGCTTTTTCTAAAGTTAGCCTCTGCACTACAGAAAGTAAGTTATTAAAATAGAAAGGAAGTATGTTTTATATGTGCGTACACACAATATACTTTGTGTCAGAAGGATATTTCTTGGTCAGTTTACATGACGACAAACAATTAAAAGCCAAACTACCTGTGCTATTGAAATGATGTAATAAAGCTGATCAGACAGGGATCTTCAGGGATCTTCTAGGTCACCTAGCTCAATGTATTTTTAGGGCTTGATCCATCTGGGGTTCAGATGAAAGCTCTGCGACAGCAGCACTGAACAACCGGCAGGATGGATGAACCTGGTATTTTGTTACTGACAGTCTAATAAAGTGAAGTAAACTACCAGCATTGGCATTACAGACTAATGGGATGGCAAAAACACTTTGGCTAGTACAAGTCATGAAGCACTGAGCAGTTGGCCTTGAGATACTGTTCTCCAGTAAACTTAGGACACATTTTTCTAGCAGCATCTGATCATCCTGGCTGTCTCTGCTCTCAGTTTCTCTAAGTGCAGCTCTTTCGCACACTCAAATAACTCACTACTCTTGGTAGTAAAAACCGCTGCTACACACATCATTGGCATTCACTGCTCATGTTGTGTTCCCACTCTCGCTGGCCCTGACACACCCATGTCTCCATTCAGTATGGCAGTGGAGGTTTGCTTACATTGCTGAACATCTCTCTGTATTATAATGAGTACTATGTGGAAGCCTCCCTACCTAGGTGTGGAATAAATGTGAGTGCCAGGTGCTAGTTCTTGGTTCTCTAGATTTATTTCAGCAGTGCTCAACAGGCTGCAAGGTCTGGGCCATAAGTACCCAGGGTTTGGCAAAGGGGAAACTTGCTTATCATGTGAAGCGGTCCTCAATGCTTACCGAGTATCTCATTCCCCACTCTAGCATTGCACCTATGTTTCAATTCTACAGATTGTTAGGACAATTATTTCCTTTTACTAATGTGTGTAAACGGCAGACAGCTGAGGTAAGCGCAATTCATTTTTATAGGCAACTTTTGTCCTTTGTGATAGACTCGCGGAAATAAAAACACAACTTACAGTGCTCAGGAAAGGTGCCACATTGACAGCCCTGGGGATTGAAGTTGACTGTTGATCACAGAACAGGTACAACCCAGGCAGCAGCAGTAGATGCCTGTTAATGTTGCCCTTCCTATAGACCTCAACCTTGTGAAGGCTCCGTCCTTCATCAAGGCCTGGGTTAAAACCTATTATGTCAATGGAAAGAGTCAGTGGCTTTGGATTAGGCCCCCAGTCTTTGAGTTCTCTACTAAGAGCTCTCTGCCAACAATAGTGCTGGCTGTGATGGATTTTATTCATTTTTGGTGGCATGGACACATGTCCACTAGGAAATGGTTTTAGATCACTAATTTATTTCACAGAGGCCAGGGAACAGCTGTCAGGTGGCAATGACTGTTACCAGTGCCCAAGCCCCACTGGAAGCACTCAGCTAGAGCTGAAAGGCTGTTATCTCTGCACTCTCCTCAGCCACTAAGTTGTTAAATTTCTGAGCCTCTGGTTTTTTTTTTTTGATTGATGAAATGGGGTGAAGCTCATAGAGCTTGAGATTTTGTGAACTTCTTTCCTGGGTTCTGGCACTAGTCTGGACTGCAGTCCTTCTGCCCACATCACTTAAATCCATTTTCCCTAAGGATGAGTCATTCAAAATAATAAGCCAGATCCTCGGGTGGTGTCAGTGGGCATAGACGCAGTGAAGTCAGTGGAGCTATGCCAATTTACACCAGCTAAAGGTCTGTTCCAATATCTGTCTAGCTAAAGGGAAGCCTATGTATTAGGAGCTAGAGGTGACTGAAAATCCCAAACATTTTCAGGTTTCTTTTGATCAAAAGTTGAATTTTGAACAAAAACTATTATTGACAATTTAAATAAAAATTTCAACCAGCTCTGTTTAGGGGGAGAAGGGAGCTAGACTGGCAGTAGAGGCTGCCCAATTTAAGACTCAGTTGTGCAGATCTTACTTATTGTGGTAAGCAATTATTTAATCATTGTGATTATTCATTTAAGTACTAACTGACATGAGCAAAGGCTGCCCAACCAAGTCCTTAAGGCATTTCATTTAGATACCAATATAAGATGCTGCATGTATTTTTTTCATTAGTTTCTCAGTCTCATTGTATTTTTTTTCATTCTGCCTGCTCTGTGTTCCTTTTTCACCCGACTTTCTTCTTCTCTGCACCTTCCCCCCATCCCTCCCTCTGCTAAATGGAATCTGATGATGTTCAACTTTGTGAGTCAAACTTTTGAACCCACATATGTTCTAGTGGGTTTGAAATTAGGCAAAAATGTGTTTGCACACCCCTAAAACCAACATCATTGTTGGAGAAATGTAGCCTTTGTTTTTTTTTTTTAGTGTATGCTGAACAAAGACTAAATCTCCGCAGTAGTCTTCCAAAGAAAGCTGGTACAAAGTGAACCATTGCTGACCAAGGGAGTTAATGGATGGATAATGTTACAGGCAGTTACGGGGCACTGTGAGGTTGGTTTTTTCTTTAGAATCACCCTTTCCTGAGGGACTGAGGCCTTATGTCCCGAAACACAGTCTACTGAGCTTATTCACTTCTGTGATCAAGAGCCAAATGAGATTCACTCACAGCTGTGGCAACAACTGTTTGAAACTTTATTTTACTCCAGTAGCGCTTTGAAGATAAAGAAAATACCATGCATCTCAGGAACTTCCACAGCCTCTCCTTTTTGTTCACCTTTTTGTTCTGTTTTATCAGATATAGTATTAGTTAATGGTCTACTACAAGAAGCAATGTTCACACACATGCGTCTAGCCATACATGCCTCTGTTGTCTAGAAGCTATTTCCAGAGACCCCTTCCTGCCTTTTGATATCCAGAGGAGCCATTTCCTTTTTACTGTTTAAAATAAAACCTCCAATCCCTGGACACTTGTTATGAGATGAATATGTTTTGGGATGCTGGCCTGAAGACAGCCATAAAGAAGAGTTTGGAGTATTTTTGTGCTCTCATTTGGGTTGTTTGCCAAAATTGAATTAATAATCATTTGATAGGCAGATTTGTATTTTCCCTATAGAGGAGAAAATCTATATTTTGTGACAGTCTCTGCTAATACAAATTGGCTTATCTTTTAATTTCAGAAGATTACGTCTGGTCAGGTGCAATGTAATGCTTTGTGTCCAACAAAAACAAAGTTTAACACAGCACTTACCTAGACCTTTGCAAATCAGTGAGATACAGATTGTCTTAAACCTGCTTCTTAAACACTCTACTTTCAACATATGCATAGCTCAGCCTTACAGAACTATCATGAACATTTTTCAGTCCATGCACAAAATCTATTCAGCTGCTCTTCGTATGATTATGGAGTTAAGGAAGAAGTGAATAATGTTTTATTCACCCACTAAAAAGAGCTACTTGCCCTCTGGAGCAGGCAAGTCGAATTTTGCAAGGTTGGCATAACTGGTGAAATTCACCCATGTTGCAAAGGGTCTAGTGCAAGGCTCTCTAAACCATATAAGCTCTTTGGGCTTTGGGACAGACCAACCATTCAGAGATGCACACCAACTCCATATAGGCTGGTATTCAAAGGACATTTGAGATCCAGGGACTGGCCACAGGTTGTTGATTCAAGGGCCCCAAACATCTCTATATAGGGTGTGCAATGGTTACTACTCTAGTCTTTGGACTGGAACAGTGGCTGTAGAGGTGTTGTACTGAATCTTGCATTGGTTGCTTGAAATGAGATGGAGTGAAATTAATTTCTGCTATCCACATTTTATTGCCCCGTACAATGCCTTGGCTTTGTATGTAAATTTCATCTCTTGTTCGCTGGTTTGTTTCTGGGCATTGTACTGAGAGATGGCAACATCTGGAAAAATCCATTTACTTGGATTAATTTAGGATGTATTGCAGAAATCTTGCCAAGAGAGCACTTTAAATCTTTGTTTCACATTTGGCTAAATAACTTGTACTCAAGCAGATTATTGATAGCTGGAGGTTCAGCAAATTGATATATTTTTTTCATTTGGAAGATCAATCAGCATTCAAAAGTGTGAGTGTATTTCCTCTGTGAGGCAGATTTCAGAAGTATTTAGTCCAGCTGACATTTTGTTAACAACGGGGATGGAGTAACAGTATTGAATACTGCTGTGAAATAATAATATGTGCTACAGAGAATGAGCAAGTGCGGTTATGGGACTCAATCCCATACCTCTTATTCAGATGAAACTCCCCTTGAGGTCAGCTATGGGCAGTTTTCCTGAGTAATGACTGTTTTACTGGGCCCTTTTACTTATATATAAATGCTCTTCCTGGATTAGAGAATTTTAAAATTCAGGACAATTTATGATGGGGTTCGGGTGCACATATCAAGCAGCAAATACATTTTTTAAAAAGAATATTACCATGGTGCCTTTAAAAAGCATGGTACAGACTGGCTACATGATAATCAGTTTACATGAATTTTGTTTACATTTTTCAGCCACACCATATCCTGGTGGATTTAAATGTTTCACCTGTGAAAAGGCAGCAGACAATTATGAATGCAACCGATGGGCTCCAGATATCTATTGTCCAAAAGGTAAATTAGCTCCATGCTATCTGTTTAGATTAAATCTATGTTAAGGAAATGCCTCAGTATTCCCATTTAAGTGATAACATGCACAGGTATCCAATATGCGCCATTACTGGAGGTTTTTAAGAACAGGTTGGACAAACACCTGTCAGGGATGATCTAGGTATACTTAATCCTGCCTCAGCACAGGGTGATGGACTAGCTGACCTCTTGAGGTCCCTTCCAGCCCTACATTTCAATGATCCTATGATTTTCATTGTTCTCTAAGAGTATTTGAATTCAGATGATGGTTATTCACACCTGTACGCCTCAATTACTGTGAGTAAGATTGGTGGATGATACAAATGATCCATCCAACCCTCACACTTCCCTTTGCAGTAGATACGTTTAGAGCTTTAATCTATCCCCACATTCTCCCATAGCTGAAACAGAAATTAAGTTCAGTGGGACTTAGTCTCCCAAGTATGTAAGTCACTTTTAGAAATGGAACTGTGATGAGATGTTCACCCCACACCAGCCCTGAAGGGATTATGGTGGTGCAGTTGGAGCCAATTAACCTTATAGGCCACACCTGGTGGAGAGTCTGGCATGACTGGAAATGACTAATGGCTAATAAAGCCCAGTTGGGAGAGAAGCTGGCTAAGGTATAAAACCAGGAAGTTCCTAGCAGAAAGGGGCTGCAGTGTGGAAGTTGTCAGTCACTCTCCGGGCTTGGGGGGAGGGGAGGAGGAAACCAAGGCTATGTCTACGCTACGGACCTTACAGCGGCACAGCTGTACCGCGGCAGCTGCGCCGCTGTAAGGTCTCCTGTAGCCAGTCTATGCTGGCAGAAGTGTTTTCTCCTGCCGGCATAATTAAACCACGCCCAACAAGTGGTGGGAATCAAAGGTATATTCCACCTTTTGGAAAACTATTTATTTATTTTTTTAAAATCTTGCCTCATTTCTAATTGTTCCCGTTGGCCTAGCATTGAGCACAGCGCAGAATCCCAGATCTGAATACCTCTGAAATTTTGAAGTGGTTGAAATCCTGACAGGGATCCAAATTCTGTGGATGCCCTTCTCTGCTTTTTACCTTCTCTTCATTCATTTTCTTTTCCATGCTCTGAATGTCTCTCCTAATTCTCTCAATTAATTGCTTCCTGCTTTCATCTTTCATTTCTTGCCCACACTGACATCCTTTATATAGTGTCGCCTTCACGCTCCATTTGTCTCTCATTGTTGCTCTTCTTCATTTTGTCTTGTGTTTCTTTGTGTTGGGAGAAATCCTCCAACCTTGGTGGGGCCATGTAGTCCCATAGTTAGCCTGCCTAGAATGGGGAGCAGAGAGTGGGCTGTGAAGAGATACAAAGGACTGTGTACTACCTGTGTACTACAAGCAGTGCTTCATGGTTAAGGCTATGTTTTAGTCACAGGTATTTTTAGTAAAAGTCATGGACAGGGCACAGGCAGTAAACAAAAATTCACGGCCTGTGATCTGTCCATGACTTGTACTATATACCCCTGACTAAAACTTGGGGACAGGAGGGGTGGCTTGGAGGGGCAGCCCTGGGGGCGCCGCAGGTGCTGGGGGAGGAGGGGCTCCGCAGCCCGGGAGGTGCGGTAGGTGCTCGGGTGGCTGGGCTGAGGCAGGTTCCCTGCCCAGCTCCTGGGAAGCGGCAACCTCCAGCTCCTAGCTCCACGTGCTGCCTCCGTTCCGCTCCGCCCCAAGACCCGGTTCTGCAGCTCCAGTGGCCAACAGGAATTGCGGGGGCAGTGCCTGCAGGCGGAGGCAGCATGTGGAGCTAGAAGCGGAGGAAGGGGAATTCCTGTAGCCCTTCTGGAGAGCCCCCTGCAAGTAAGCACCGCCCTGCAGCCCAATCCCCAGCCCTGAGTGTCCCCCCCCACCGCAACTCCTGCTGCTGGGGGCGGGCCCAAGACTGCCCAAGCAGCAACCGGTGCGACTGGCCCAGGGGCAGCCCGAGCTGCTCAGGTGGCTCGCAGGCCAGCTGCACAGGCCTCTGCAGAAGTCACTGAGGTCATGGAAAGTCACGGAATCTGTGACCTCCGTGACAAACACGGAGCCTTATTCATGGTGTCTCTCTCCCCAGTGCTATTGAGAGGCGGACAGGCATGGCCAGTTGATCAACACTACATAGATCCACTGGCCAAGCATATCCTTTCCATAGATAGGGGAAGCCCAAGGGTATAAACTATCATAGTCCAGCCACTGCAGAACAGGTGTGTGAGTATCCTCCACTTTTTTGCTGGATACACACACGGGTGTACGCCTTTGTCTAAAATCTGTACAAGTCCCCTTGACTAAGTCCATTTTCTTGAGCCATTCATAGGGGATCCAAATTTGGCCCTATCAGAGTTACTCATGAACTTGTTCAAAATAAAGGAGCAGCAAAGAGAAGTTTACAATGGTCGAGAAATATTGCTGACTGACCCTTTGCAACTGAATCTACAGAATTCAAGATGTAAGCAGCTGACGTTTTGGGAAAGCAGCCTTCATCTAGCCAGTTCTTTTCAATAGGAACTTAATATATATTGAATAATGTCCTTTAGCATTCTCATCCAGGATCTCTCTGAATTGTATACCTAGATTTGGTGGTGATTGGCCCATTGCAAATGCCTTCCGTAGTCAGTGCTTTTCATGCATCTCAAAACCAAAAGACAATAGTCCCAATAGCAAAGACCAGCCATCCTGTGTCTCTAGACTAAACTAAAGAGCTGCAAGAAATCCTCTTGAATTTAATTTGTTTTCTTAAGAGTTTAAATTAATGTAACTTCAATAACAATGAAAGATCAGAACAGCTTGTGTCAAATCATGGCAATAGTAGCAGTTCCCCCCCGTTTTGGCAAGAATACACATTATTTTAAATAATTGACAATGATGATAGTGACTGAAAACAGTCTGCAGACTAGTCTATCACACACAAAAGAATGACTGCAAGGCTTGCTTTTAATAAAAATGTTTCCCAGCTTCAAAGAATCACTGATTTAGACATTAAAGGGAAGCCAATAGCTAGGCAATGCCAATTGCTTTCTTTTTGTCTTTTTGGAAATCATGTTTCCAGTGACTCTCTTTATTTCGTTAATCAGGCTTATGCAGACCAGCTCTTGATGGTATGTCTGTGAACTACTATTGCCACTCTATCTTGTATTAAAGCTTGTTTGTTTTATCTGCTTGTAAAAATGCTTGGTTTCTCTTACATTTCACCACAGCAGGATCATGACATATTTACAAAATATGGGCTTTTGGAGCCCGGAATCGACCAGGTGGAAATTCGAATCCATCTTTTTTATCTTTAGAACAAAGAACCCCAAATCTCCTTAGAATGCAGTTATCAGATAGCATTTTGCTCACATAGCATGGAGCATTTAGTCCTAAAACTATCAAGGTACATTGGGAACAGTGTACTCTGTAGCTGGACTTTAGCCTGAACCAAGCTCAGATTCACTGTATGCCCTACTTTATTTATCTTCAGAGGCTGAGACAAAGTCCTTGTGTGCCACCTCCCTATAGTGGCATTCTTTAGAATGAATGGAAAATAATAACCTAGACAGCACTGTGTTACTTTAGTGTTGGGCAGCAATGCATGCAACACACTCCGTCTTACAGCTCTGGCTCTTTAAAATGTTCCTGTCCTGCAGGTGATTTCCACGCATTCTTGTAAGAAACAGCTCTCCTTTTCTGCAGAACAAGTAGAATTTTAAAGGGCCAGGACCAGAGTTGCTCTTTCTTTGGAAGAAGGAAAGAGTAGTATTCATGAGCTGCTGCTTGCAGAAATGACAAGTATAACTTGCACTGGCACTTTTTATCTATGACCATGGATTTTGGAACAGACGCAAAGGAAAGTCTAAGAGATGGAACAAAGCAGAACAATTCACAGCTGACAAATAAAAAACAAGTGTAGCTTGTCTTGTTTTGTTTTCTGTTTCTTTTTGAGAGAGAGAAGCATTAATTCTGCTATCACTTACTACTGATTTTAAACTGGTGTAAATCTGTTGGTCCTGATTCTCTTCTCACACTATTGTAATTCAGGAATGATTCCACTGGAGTCAGTCGAGTTACACTGGTGTAACTGAAGGAATCAGCGCTATTGGCTTACATGAGTCAGAATCAGGCTGAAAACTTTCAGTTCATATTGTAAGGAAAGTCAGATGTGATCTGTATTTGTTTCTTCTGGATGCAAAATCAGTGTCTGTGTTCGCTTGTTTTTTATCTCCAACTTTCCAAGCAAATACATTTCAAAATAAACTAACTTATCAGTTTTTTTTAAACAAACTGAAAGAAGAAAAAATAATTTCATGTCACAGTTCTAGTAAACAGGCCTCAAAATTTACCTTATAACTGAAAATTGACCCCCAGGGTAATTGTGAAGACCTGACGTTATTTACTCATTCCATAGGTTGGTGATTTTATCTCGGGGGGCAGCTAGAGGAGTAAAGTTGTATCACCTCCTGCTCTGCAGTTATCTGAACCTTTTCTGGACTGCTTGTGTTAAGTGATATTGAAAGATAAGAAAATTCTCGGTATTGCATTTTTTTTTAAATAGCAGAGCATTTGTTTTAGTTAAATAGATATTTTAAAAAATTAAAACAACAAGGAGTCCGGTGGGTAAAAATGCCACTTCTTCAGATGCCCAAATAAATTCCTTAGTCTTTAAGGTGCCACCGGACTCCTTGTTGTTTTTGTGGATACAGACTAACATGGCTACCCCTCTGATACTTAAAAAATTAAGTCACTTTCACAGGAGCATAAATGCAAGAGTTACATGGAAAGCACACTTCTGCATAACTAAAATTTAGTGCAGTGTATTATTAAAACATGAATGAACCCTGGATTGAACATGAATGACTGACAGCATTTGCTAGAATGCAGAAGGGTGCAGGCTCATTTCTTGCCATTGTACATTAACCTGCCCTCTCTTCTGGGTAGGTCCATCTCAAGCACAGTGTGTTATCCAGTTCTGTTATGACCCTGCACTTGGAGTATTCCTGATATTCAGTTCCTGAATGGCTACTGAGCAGAGTCTGACAACTGAGGCAAACTGTTAAGTGGATAGGTGCCACCTAAAGCAGCATCAAAGTTATGACTGTCAGATCCTGTATACATATTACATCTAAAAAGCCTATGTTAAAGGCATGGTAAAATTGAAAGTCAAGCCCTCTCTGCTCCTATCCAAACTCCTAAGGCTCCTGCTTCCCTTCCCTTCTGCTACTATCTAACAGACCCAAGCCCCAGCTCCTGCTCCCTCTTCTGCTCCCATCCAACACCATCCCTCCAGTGCCCCACCTCCTGCCCCCTTCACTTCTATGCTTGTTCAACTCTCATGCACTCTGGCTCTTGTCCCCCTCCCCCACCACATTCCAGCCTCTGCCCCCTCATCTCCTAGCCCATCTCCACTTAGGTCCGGTCCCTCTCTCCCAAGCCAGCTTCCCTGTGTCCAATACCACAGCTGCTCTCAGCAGCTGGGAGGAGCAATTGGAAGGAAATGCTTGTTCAGCACTTGAGGCTCCAGGATGCTCAGTCACTCTGTGGGGATAGACATGTGCAGTCCAGTTGCTCCTAGGAGCTGTGAGGGGTTTGAGCATGCGCAGTGGAGATGGAGTCTTTGGAGAACTTGCTACCAAATTCTAACAAGTGTCTACTGAGCATGAGCAAACTGAGATTTTGCAGAGGCTATAACTTGATCAAATTTAGGTGAATTTTCATGGTGATGGCAAACGGCACAGCATGGAGGTGCCAGAGCTTGTCGACAGAATGGTTGAAAGAATTTCTCTTAACATGAACAAAACAACAGATTTTTCCCTATTCTTAATGATCTGAAATGGCTGAACCATTTTTGTTGACACTTAAAAAAAAAAAAAAAAAAAAAAAATTCTTTCTGAGGCAGACATCCAGCCTGGGAAATTTTAGCCTGAACTGTTTAAGTAGCCAAAATTATAAGTAACTGAAAACGGGGTCTTATAATGGAAAGTGTTGGGCAACCTTAACTATAAGTAGCACTACGAGCTCCACCTTTAATAACTGAAGCTGCATTTAAAGAGACATTTTCAAATGATAAATCATATATCATTTTTTTTATTAATTCATTTTTTTGCACAACTTAAAATTTGGGTTACATTTAACCTGATACGAGATGATCTTATAATTAAGACAAGTATCTGGGAAACAGGAGAACTGTGTTCTGTTCTTGATTGTGTCACAGTTCCTGCATGGCCTTGGACACCTTAGTGCCCAAGAGATGATGCACAGATAAAGGACATTGATTCCATTATGTATTCTTCAATTCTTTGGCTTAACTTTATGTAGTGGGCAGGCCCATCAGCCCATTTGCTTACCTGTGACCCCATCAGCGTCAGCATACCAAAGCTCTCACCTCCCCAAGGTATTAACTGTAATGTAGATTTATCTATTTCACTTTTACACTCATCTTTGCTCTGGGCTGCCTCTTGTCCTCTATATAAACCCAAGATATGCCTTCATCTTATCAGCTGTGATCACTGCACTTACCCTGCACTGGGAAAACAGGCAATATATAACAAAAGGCTAGAATGCACAAAGAACATTACTTTACTTCAGTCCCTTGAGAGGGTTTTATATGCATGTATCTTGAATCCAGGGAAAAAAGACTTTTATTTGGGATGTTAAGAGCATCTTCACTGATGCATGTAGATGGAAGCTGGTAAATGCAAGCATTGCAATGGTTCTCTGTAAGAGCTCAATCTTGCAAGGTACTGAGCATGTCTTGTGAAGTGCCAAGTGTTCTCAGTTGTCACCCAGGCACTCTGGTCCAGATCCTCAAAGGAATGTAGTACCTAATTGCCTTTGATTTTAGTAGGTGTTAGGTGCCTATATACCTCAGAGGATTTGGCCCTCAGTAATACTTAAACACAGTTTGTTGCTCCCTAAGGAGTCGATTCTGTAGGCTGCAGAGCCCCTGAATTCCAATGGACTTCAACAGGATTTCAGGGTGATCCTCACCTTGCAGGAGGTGCTCATGACCTAAGAAGTACTTATGAAAGAGAGGAAGAGTAGGTCTCACATGACACAAAAATGCACATATCTCACTGGTTATTGCCTAGAATATTTTCCAACAAAAGATTTAAAATATTGTCCGTTCTTGAACTTTTTCAGCCCAAAGTAAGTCTGTTAATCACAACAAAACCCCCATTAAAGAGAGCCATTGGGTGCATTATACTGTGGTGTCTTCTAGAAACATGGAATTGTAAATGGGTTTCAGCTGATATGTATAAAGGCTAAACTTCACCCCTGTGCAGAGAGGCAGCACAGGCTCTATGCCACAGATAAGGTTTATGTGAGACTTAAGTGGTACATGCATAGGCCTTGTTCTGTTGCTTTACTGGGAATGGATTTTACTCTAGAGGCCCAATCCTGTGAGGTGCTGAGTCCCAGATCCTTAAAGGTATTAAATGGCACCTAACTCCCATTGATTTCAATAAGATTTAGGTGCCTAAATATCTTTGAGGATCTGGGCCTGAGTATTTTCAAGTCCCATCACTCCCATCAGTGGGAGTAGAGAGCACTCAGCATCTGATAAAATTAGGCTCTGACCTCTGAGTAGAATATATATTAAAATATATTAAAAGTCTTGTGTTTGTAGTGACTGTAGATTTAAGCAAAGGCAGCCTGTTAGATCATCCTCAGAGATCTGAAATGCTCCAGTCTGTTTGTCATGGGTATCACCACTGAAGTTCAGAGCTGGCCAAACTTATGATAAACATCTGGTATTTTTATTGCCCATGCTAACTAATAACACATTAGTTCAATAATCCTTCTCTTTGTAGTTGATGAATGCCTAAAAAGTGAAGAATTTGTGAGACTCTCTTCCAGTTAAAGATAACAGCTGCACAAGAACATCCACTTTAATTTAATTACACATTTTTTTCCCATGAAAGCAGGCAGGATGTTCATCACTACCTACCAAGCAGGACATAAAAATGAGAAAAAATGTTTCCTATGTTTATATCATCTTACAGAAATAGGAAATCAGAGTCCAATGCCTTTCTGTTCCCTTTGTAGATGAAGACAATTTTGATTTTTGTTTTAATCACTCACACAATGGTTTACATTTTCAGCGCATTCCCGGTGGGAATAGTGGAGGGTGTCATTGGCTTCATTACAGTTTGGGAAACATAGAGCTAGTTAATCCTCATAAGTGCCCTGCATGGTAGGGAAGTGCATTAATCACCATTTTATAGCTGCAGAAACTGAAGTATAAAGATGCTAAGTGACTTGCCCTGGAGTACACAGCTAGCCAGTGGCAGAGCCAGGATTAGAAGACTGGTATTCCTGACCACCTATTCAGTCCACTGTCTAGACTATGGGAAGGATGGCTCACATTTGCAGTGATCTCAATCATGAGGAAGGAAAGCATGTACATGAAGTTAGTGGAAGAGAATCTTCAAACCCACATAAATTGATGTTAAGGGGCATGAAAGGTCAGATTTAGGGACAAAACGTGTATGGCGAATTCCTGCAACTGGTGTGAATTTAACAGTTGTTTTTAAGCTAGCAGTGCTATAAACTAGGGATGGTCCTGAGGTATTGATTTTTAGACCTGGATCCATATTGGGATGTTCAGAGTTTGGAGGTCTCTTTAGTTCACCCATGATATTTGGATCCATATCTAGAATGACTAGGTGACCTCCTGAGGTCTCTTCCAAAGCTAATCTTCAGAGATGTTTGAGATCTGAGGCACTGTATAAGAGTTTACAACACTAGTGTGGACATATTTACAGTTTGATCTAGGATAGGAATTCGGTATATTTCTTCCATTTTTTGTGTTTGCCATGACTTTCTTCACTTAGTGATTGCATCCATATTTCCAAAATGTGAGCACAGCAGCTCTGTGAAGTATGAATTATAAATAGAATTTGTCCAGAACCAAAAATGCTTTTCTTTCTCTTCTTAGGGACAAGATACTGTTACACTCAACACACATTGGAAGCCAGTGGAGAAAGTATATCTGTCACTAAGCGCTGTGTGACACTGGAGGACTGTTTGTCTACTGGATGCATAGATTCAAAACACGAAGGCCACAAGGTTAGGGGCAAAAACTATCTGCTTTGGTACAAACTGCAGAAATCTTCTGCTCTTAGCCAGAAGTCTGACACATACAACAGGTGGAACAATATCACCAAAATTGTAATGTCTCTATTTTTGATCAGTCCTTTGCTACATTCATGTTGCTTTGTTTCATAAAAAAAAGGGAAGTGAGCCTTTTAAGCATGAGGTAAAGAAGATTATGGGCTAACTCCTGCTCCCACTGGTGTTAGTGATTTAAGTGAATTTGGTCCGTGTTAAATAATGGGAGCATATAATTTGCATGAACTCTGCAGATCTAAGTAAAATCTATAAACATTGCCCTTACAAATACAGGAGCAAATCCTGAAGTCCTTACTCAAGTTTTTCCCAGTGACAAAACTTCCTTTTCTCAGGCAAAGGAAACTTTGCCTGAATAAAAATTGGTAATAACTAAGGAAGGATTTGGGCCAGTATGTATATACACAGATTGAAAGGTGCAAAAACATAAACACAGGAAAGAGTCACAACATCCACCCTCCTTGAGG
This sequence comes from Trachemys scripta elegans, assembly GCF_013100865.1. NCBI lineage: Eukaryota > Metazoa > Chordata > Testudines > Emydidae > Trachemys > Trachemys scripta. The sequence continues at coordinate 24,644,307 of NC_048308.1, forward strand.
AATTAAAATAATGGGTCTACAAGACGAAAGACAGGGACATGGCTAGACATTTTTGATGGTATGTTAAAGATCCACTGGTACCGTAGGAAAGAGAACCATTTTAATGAAATTGAATACAATTTTGCTTATACTATTATACTTCCTGCTTTTCTCAGCCCAGTTCTTTTTAATGAGTGGGGACATTGTCCTGCGAAGTGTTTTTGTAGCCCCACCAATGTAGGGCATAGTAAATAAGGGCACCCACCAGTCAGTAGTCATGCGGTGACTTATTTATCCTACGCTGGATAAAATACTCGGAGTAGACATTCCATACCTGCGCTGGATCTTCTAATTTTATCAGGAATGGGTTGTTTTAAAAAAGCTGTTTTACTGAAAAATAAGTCAAGATTTCAAACTACGGACACATTTCAAAAGTAGGGTCCAGTAGGATATTCCTATGAGTAACCAGGCTCTGTTCCCTGTGGTATTCTAGCAATTTCGGGCCATAGCATTCCCTCCTTCCTGGCCACATGAAACTCTGTGAAGTTCTCCTACACATTATCACTTGAGGGTGAGGGACAAAAGAAGCAGGGGCAAACCAGTGGCTCCCCCACTATTCGCAGGGGCCTGTGTCATCTGTGTGGAGGCCATGTTCTTCCTGACCTGTTCCTGGCCTCCCACCTCTCTTTTAGCCCATGTCACTACAATTTCTGCAGGAACCATGCTGACATGAGCTGGTGACCAAGAAACCACCCCTCCAGCCCCCAAAGAGGGGGGGAAATGAGAATGTTAATGTTGACTGGATAAGTTTTCCCAAATGACATTAAATATCGATACATCATGCAGTAGCCCCAGGAAGGAATTCTCTGCTCCCTCTGCGAGGAGAAGTAACTTACTGTAGCCTTGAAAAGGGTGCAACTTACTTTTACCTGGTGCCTGCCCAGGTCAGTGGTTGATGCCTGAAAGTGAGGTGAAGCCACTCCGTCCGCCTCCCCCAAACCCGACTCACTTGCTCTTGGTGGCATGCAACTCCTCTGTCCCCTGAGCCAAGACCCAAGTTCCTGACAAATCCTACATGTCCCTGCATAGTCATATGGGACCACAGCACAATCTTGCCTGAAATGTTCATTTGCAGTGTTGTCTGCTATATTTGGCTATGTGTCAGTCACTGGCACCAACTTTATGCTCCATTTTTTTAACAAGGGATACTGGACAGGAATCAACACCCCTTGAAATGTTGTGGTGTTTCCACTAGGACACACTCATCATGTGGGTCTTGCAGGATAGTTAAAAATCCCATATACTCATTTCTATCTTTTATCCTATGCTAGCATTCAGTAATTCTAGGACATGACTGAGTGATATGCCTTAAAATGTATCCTTTCCCATCTACGCTTCCAGCATTCAGGCCAGTTAAGATGCGTGGTGTCCAACGTGCTTCGTAAATATTTCTGAATGTTGTTCTTAAATGTGACCGGTTGGTAACATTTAAAATCTTTTATCACTAACTGTTGTGGAACTGAACTTAATTCTCTCGGCCATTGAACTCTTAATAACTGAAGTAAATTGCCCGGGTAATTAAACTCCAAGACAGACTATGGCTCTGATCCTGCAAGACAAAAGCGCAAGATAAACTTTATAAATGGGATTGGGAGCAGTCCCATTGAAGCTGAATTTACTTTACACACCTTATAAGTCTTCTTTACGCTGCCAGAATGGTGTAAAGGGGTCTCAATGTAACTGAGAATTCAGGCCTTTGAATAGTATTTATTCACAATAGACTGTATACATAGAACATGTATCTTGGTGTATTTAATTCTCCAGTATTATATTAGCCTAGATATCAGGTGATGGGCACCTAGAAAAGCCTAGATAAATACGTGATTAATTTCTGAAAGTTATGCTACATATTGCCTGGACTCTGCTGTAGACATACAGCCAGAACAGGGGTATTATTTTTTAAATGGCTTGCTCTGAAAAAAAATATATTTGTTTTAAACTGAATGCTACAGCCCTCCCTATGGCAGACCTCACTTGTCCAGGCCACGCATCTGTCCTAGACAATTCTCATGACCACCTGACCCTGTGCCAAAGCCCCAAATTGCTATTCTGAAAACCTTAATACTATCCAAGACAAATTCAGTGTCTCCAGGCCTCTCTAGAATAAGGAGGGGTGACTGTAACCATACTGTTGTTATTTGTATTGTAGTAGTCCCTAGGAAACCCCACAGCGATTGGGACACCATTGTGCCAGACAGTGTACAATTATAGAATAAGAGACAGTCCCCACACCTAAGAGCTTACAATGGAAATAGACAGACAGACAAAGAGTTGGGGGCAGGGATATAACATATAAGCAGAATGACCAATGTGATAGTTTGCAAACATCATGATAAATCCACTCATTAGTCTGAGGTACTGAGGTATCTTCAGAAGTGGAATAACTCTGGTTACTGAACAGTTTTATTTCTTTCAGATCTGCACTTCCTGCTGTGAAGGAAATATCTGCAACTTGCCATTACCCAGAAACGCAACTGATGCAATATTTGCAACGACATCCCCTATAAATCAGACAAAAAGACTTTCCCAACATATATCAATAATAACGTCATGTCTCCTGTTGGTATTTACTTCATAGCGATGTCATAAGGTGCCATTTGTATAGTTGGAAAAGCTTAACTGGATGAAAACCTTAGTATCAATGTATGACCTTATCTTAATATATGTTCACAATCTTAGTATTTCAACAACATTCCCAAAATTTTTGATTTCTTCTTGATTTTTGTTTGTTTGTTAATTTTGGTTAGTATTGCACCTAAATGTTCCTGAAGTGTATTCTCCTGAAGGGGAGAATAATCCAATTGTTTTCACTTAATATTTTGAGTAGAAACACATTTGAAATATTTTCAATGCTAGTGGGTCACCCATATACACGGGTACATAGAATATTCTTGAAATTTGTCTTCTCTCTGTGAAGTGGTAATATTTGTTAAAAATATATTATGCAGCTATAGAATCATATAATTTGATTATTTGAAGCTCTCTCATGAAGGAGTATTTATTTACTGATTCCAACAGAATAATTTGATTATCATATCAATCTTTGGCACCTTCCTGATTTGTTTGGAAACCCCACAGTAGCTAACCTCAACTCTATACGCCTGCCTTGTCATTTTTTTTGCACACCACAAAGTTCAATGGATCTGCTGCTTCTCTCTCAGTGATGTAAATCAGGAGTAACTCCATTGAGGTCAATGGAGTTACACCAGTATAAAAGTAACATTAGAGGAGAACTGGGTCCAATGGGAGATTGTGAACAAGCTTCAGCTGTTCACAGATGCCTTCTCTAAAGTAATCCATCAACAGTGAAGATGTTTTTTTTTTCTTCATGAGAACCCAGAGAGGAAAAAGAAACTTTCACATCTGACTTTTAAAATGCTTGGATGTGGTGCTGAGCATGGTGTTGTTACCTGCTGTAAATACTCATCCATTCTGTAAAGAATGACATCACACCTCCATTTTGTAAGTCAAGCCTGAGATATTTTAAAGACCTTAGTTTTTTAAGCTCTATTGATTGAAGCATGGGCTAAAATACAACCAACCAGTTTTAGTCTAAGAGAGGAAAATGTATATTAAAAGCTATTTAAAAGCCTCCTGTGGAATATGATGGTGCATGACAAGGCAGCACAGCAAATAGTGCTTCACAATTTTATTTCTTTTTACAGCTAGGTGCCCAGTCCTTCAAGGTGCTTAACACTAGCTCTAATTTAACAAAGCACTTAAGCGCATGCTTACCTTTAAGCACATAAGAAGTCCCATTGAACTCACTGTGTTTTGGAACAACCACATAGACATATTCTGGCTTGAGTCCATGCATGCAAGTCCCAGTGATGTCACTGGGGTATGGACTTTAAGAGTGAGAGTAAGATATAGCTTGACTAAAATCAACTTTTATGACAATATTTTTAACTACCATTGTAGACCGTTTTTTCTTTTATAACTTGGAACTAAATTACTATTAAATTAAGAACTGATCCAGCAATGTTCCCACTCTCCAAATTCCTGTTCACTTCAGTGAGAATTATACATACCAAACAACCGCAGGACTATGCCTGAGGTTTTGCATTTAAAAGTATATCTCAAAATGTATAAAACTGCTATTTGAATAGCCACATGGCAAGAAACACACTGTAGTGCATGATTATACTCTGACAAAGAAAGACTAAGAAAAACATCATTTATTTCTAATGTTCACTCCCGGCATATAGGGTGAAACTTTTACTAGTCTTGGCTGTATTTTTGGCACCAACTGTTGTGTATGTCACTTGTAAATCATTTATACAATATTTATTTTTGTATGGTATGATTAGAATCTAATGTATTGTTGTTGTTTTTTTAAAAAAACATTCTTAAGAACAATTTACCCTAATAGGATAGTTGGTTTAAGATTGGGTAAAACTGTAATATATACTATGATAATTTATAATATTTTGCACCAGTGTTGAAAAAAGATTAACTTGCTTTACAAGGCCAGTAGTAAATTAAAGTTTCCCTCACTGGTTTAACTTAAAACTAAACAAAAAAGTAGGTGGAACTTTGATAGACTATACAATGTGTAACTATACATTTAAGTGTTTTTGAGCTATTTTTGGTTAGCAAGAATCAACTGATAACTTGCACTTTATCAAATTACAATACAGGTTTATGCTCTGAGGCTTATGTGATGAAATGTATTATAAAGAGGGAGGAAATATTGCTGGAATCCAAGTGCTCTGTAAAAAATCTTCGATAAGAAATTGCCTTCTGAATGGCATAAAAATTATCCACAAACACTAATCCTGTAGAGTTTCTTCAAAATATCAATAATCTCTAGACACTGTTGATGCCGGTAAGCAATGCTCTTGTCTTAGTTGTAATGGTCAATGGCTTCTTTTGGGCTACACAGCTGTACTATTTAGGATTGTGTGAAAGATTTTCTTATGGGAAAATTGCAAAACCACACAATTCATCTGAACCCTCCCACCCATGCCCCACACATTTTTGAGGGATTGGAGAATTTTCGCTTGTGTGAAAATTCAGGTATTTTTACACATTTCAGTGTGAAAATTGAGCTTTACCCTTTTTTTTTTAAAAAGTTGAATTTTACTTCCAAATAAAACTGAGTGAAAGTTGGCCCATTTTCATTCACAAATGGTCATGTTCTTGGTCAAAAGCCATTGAATTTCGGTGTTTTCATCCAGTTGCATCATGTTTATGGCATTGCAGTAAAATATGTGGATCTCTAATTTGAGTGACCAGCTCAACCATCCCTGTTATTAATTACAAGGGTGGTTTCAATCTGCTAGTTTTATGCAAGGGAGGCCTGCCCTTTGGGCTCCTGGCGAGTTAATGGTGTGGCCCTCAATTGCACAAAGTTTGGTCCCCTCTTGAGGTGACTTTCTTAGGTTATTAAAGCCCAATCCTGTGAGCTGCTCTGCACCCTCAACTCCCATTGGCATTAGAGCTGCATAGGTCAGCCACTGAGATTGCAAGAGTAGTCTCTCTATATGTAAGCCGTATCTCTATACACCTCTACCCCGATGTCCTCGGGAGCCAAAAAATCTTACTGCGTTATAGGTGAAACCGCGCTATATTGAACTTGCTTTGATCTGCTGGAGTGCGCAGCCCCGCCCCCCTGTAGCGCTGCTTTACTACGTTATATCTGAATTCGTGTTATATCAAGTTGCGTTATATCGGGGTAGAGGTGTATTTAATACTTTTCCTGTAGAATTTACATTTTTGATTCTTGGTTAACTGGGTGATATTTTTAAGTTACTGCTGAAGCCTCACCAAACGTAACATTTTGATGAGCTAGATGAGTCGAACCATCTTGACTATGCTGTGGCTATCCTTTTTACTAGGGAGGGATTATATTTTATTAATAGTAATAGCATTGAAAAAAAGGTTTTGTACCTACCGTTTGTACAGTTAAATGACATATGGCTAAATTCTGGGTGTGTCTGTGCAGATGCACTCGCAGGCAAGAAAGCCCTGGGAGCCACTATGCAGACCTCATATCAAGGGAGTGCTAGACTGAGACATGGCTTGTGAACTCAGTAATGCTCTCCAGCCATAGCAAGTACAAAGCTGTGTCAAGGCACATACTCATCTTTCCAAAGCAACAGGTACAGCCACTGCTAATCATGTTCTCCAGCAGCAACCCAAGCTATTCTGATGGTTTCATCATTGCATAGATAGAATGATTCAGGCTTCTTCTACTTTGCAGCTCCATCTCCTCTAACCTCATCCCCATCAGTGCATTGCAGGTGTGCAAGAACCCAGTCTTGTCCGTAAAAGGAGAAGTTGGAACGAAGTTGCTACCAGTTCTGTTATATACAGATACATGGGGTTTGGTCAACAAATAAGTTAAAGTTACTGGGAATGTACAGTGTGGGAAATAGCTGTATTTATAATAGTTTTTTTTTTAAATAAATTCTCTGAAAACAATGTTTACGGAGAATCTGTGCATAATTCTCCTCTTTGCCCCAAACTCTTAGTGCACCAGCCAGTCTGTGGATGTAGTATGATATTTTAATAGCATATAAATGTTGAGATGCTACATATTTATTTTTAGGTTCTGAACAATATATCTTCTTTTTAAATATCTGATTTTTAAATGTTGTAAATATTGTACATTGTGTAAATAAATGAGGTTTTAAATATAAAAGTTGACCTATTTGTCTGATAATCAGTATGTATTTTAAATTGTTTTGATAATTCCAGCTCTTCCACTAGATTTTCTACCCCTCCTCCTCCTCTTAGAAAATAATTGCAAACTTTCTTTTGTCCTTCGTTAGCTTCTTTTAGGTCACATTAGCAAAAGAAGAACCTTTGAAGACAAGAACTAAATTCATTGCTCCTACAGAAAGAAGTGCCCATGGGTCTGATCCATTTCCCACTAAACCTAATGTGAATCTTTTCATTGATTTCAGTGGGAGCTCTGGATTGGATCCTATATATTTATCCTCTGGCACTCGCCAAGAGAAGTCCATGGTAGTTCCATGCACAGAGTACCAGCAGGATTGGGACGTAAGTGTTCCAGGATATGCTTATATTCCATTAAATTCAGTAATCTTCCTTCTCATGAAAATAGTAGAAGGATGTAGACTGCAAGTAACTGATTTTGTTACTTGTAGATTTAGGAGGAACTGCAATCATGCCAGGTTTCCAACAATCCCATATTAAGCAGTGAGTAGCTTGTGTTCTTACTGCTGTTGATGTTCATTAAAATTCAGCATATAATAAAAAGTGAATATGAGATCGTTTAAAATAGGCTTGGAAGGATTAGATTTTTAATAGTAAATGTCAGTAAACATCAATTTCTCTGCACACACACAAACCAATGAAAAAAATTGTTCCATCGATAACAGAAATTTACAGATAGCACAGTAAGAAAAATGCTGCTTGAGAACTTAGAGGTTTTTTTAAGGATATTTACTTGGTATATTTTGACATGCAACGGTGACAAGTTGTGTTTTAGTGTTTATAAAGTTTTAACTTTTTGAATCTCAACATCTACTGTCATCAAATAATTGTTGTCAGATCCTTCAATACCTGAACCTGCTTCAATTTCCCACAACCGTGAAAATTTAAATTTGTAAAAATGGGGAAAAATGCTTTAAAATAAACATTGATCTTATCCATTGAAATTATAAAGAAAATTGAATTCTGCCAAGCCTAAAATTAGTCTAATTTGTAATTGTTGTGTAGCTATTTCCTGCTTTCTTGATAAATTGTAATTTTCTTAACAAAGGGCCTAATTCTTCTCTCTCACCAGTTTAACCACAGTATACCTTTCTGTTGCTTTCATGTAGTTACTCCCGATTTATATCATTATGAGCTCTGATGCAATTGCAAAAACTTCAGACAACTAAAGAACTAATTCAGACTTAAACTTCATGTGAAGCTGATGCACACAGTTTACATCTCTTTGCTCAGAAGACGTATGTTCTGTGCTTTCTCAGAAAGGTTTCAATTTACAGAAGTAATTTTAGCTGGTTTTCCTAGATTCATTTTTGTACCATAAAAGAAACATTTTGTTGTAAACTGGAAATACAAGATTTTTCAATAGACTTTTGTTAAGGCTGTGCTGTGACCAGGGAGCCAGTAACTCTGAATACTATCTTGATAGCATCCTGAAATTGCTTTGAGAAAGGACGACTCTCATATGGACATGAAATATAAACAACCCCCCCCAGACATTTATGAGGGTTCTTATCAGCAATGGTATTCCTTAGATGTCCCATGGAGATGTATAGGCTTCTTAATAAACTACCTAGTTTATATAGCTGAAAGCAATCCAAGATAGAAAAAAAAATAAAGATTGTTAATGAAACAGTTTTTTATAGGTCTCTTTTACCCATTTAAACATGTTGTCTCCAGTCTGTAATAACTATTTAGGGCCTGGAGAGAGAAATGCTAAGACTACCCAAAGCTCACTATCAACCCCAAACAAATAAACGTCCTGTTTGCAATACAGTGAGTCTGCTTAAACGTGAAATCCCTGAAGAAAGAGAGTGGTGAGAGTCAACAGGGAATCACTGTTATATAATGGAGAGTTTCCAGAAATCCCCTCCAGAGAGTGATCTTATGAAAAATACCAAGCTTTTTGTATATGTTTCCTATAAATGGGTTTTAATGGGGGGTAGGAGGAGGTTCCCCTTCTTTTCTGGTATATTTTACAACAATAATAGGACTCTAGCAGTTCAAGGTTGCTGTTGGCATGGTTTCCAAATGCTATGTGTGTCTCTGTGCTTCTCCATGCATTCATTATCCCTACTGGACTGAAGGGCAGTTAGTGAACTTGTCAGAAATGGGAAAGAAGCTTGCATAAGTCTGTTGTAGAAAGTTATAATAAAGGTCATTACAGATCACTGACCACTTTAGCAGTGGGAAAGGCTGATCTGAGGGTCTTCTGGCAGCAGAAGGTGATGCTGGGGCAAAAGAAAAAAAGACTAAACAAACTTTACAGAGGAAGGATATAACAAATGCTCAGAGAGCAAAAATGAAAATAGATCTCATTGTAAAGTGTAATTAATGCTAAACGCTTAAAGCATCAGGAAGAGTGTTCGCATTGATAGTAGTCTCTCTGTGGAGTAGAAATGTGATAATAGCTTGACTTTGGAGTTCATTAACAATTTATAAAGCAATTTTACAGAACCATTCATTAGGTTGCTGTTTGCTTGGGAGAAAGAATAATGGCATTGGTCAAGGATTTAGCAGCAATTTACAATGAAGACACAAAACAGTTCTTTGGCTGTTTGCAAAGTCATGGGGCATAGCAAGAAAGAATAAGATTCACTATCAACAGTGAAATATTTACCTACAAGGAATACGGTGTTGAGCAGTTACATACGGGCTTATCCCCTGCAGAGTTTCAAAATGTACAAGTTAGAAGATCAGCAGAGATGATGCAATTTATACCAATGCTCAGCTCTTTAATTATTATGTATTTGTATGCTAGTCGTGTCTATAATGTGCTAGGCACTGTCCCAACACAAGGGAAAACACATTCCAGCCCCTGAAGCTAACCCCCACCAGTCTCTCTCCAATTATTGCCCCAAGCATCCCACACATTCCTATTCTGTATATCAGTCCCTGCCTTCTAGCACATTAACCTGCATTTCCTCACTCCCACCTTAATCATAAAATATGTGCTGCTCTGAACCCTCAGAGCTTCTGTACGCATTCCTGTTTATAATCATGCCTCATGGTCAAAGACTCATTCATAGTTCAACAGGTGCATCCAGCCAACACTCAAGGACAGATTAATTACAGCCCATCCCAGGCTTACAGAATTTATTTTAGCCCACCTCCTAAAGCAGCGATACTCTACTACAGGAGAGTGTCTGTGAGCACATGTTAACATTCACAAATGTTTTACTTCTGAATCTGCAAGATGTTTAAATTCACTGACAGCCAGACCAGTCAAGCTATATAATTTATGATCTAGCTCATGTTTTTTGTCTTTAAAATCACCACCACCACCTTTGACCTTAATCTAAAGGCCAAGGGTTTCTTTTTTAAGGATATCAAGTGGCCCATGAGACCTTATTTAAATGAGGGCTCGCCTAACACCATGCACCCTATTAACTACAGTACCAGGACTACCAAATCCACAATGGATTGTCTCAGTAGCTCCCCGCCTAGCATAGTAGGATGTGGATCACATGCTTAGGCACCTATCTCTCCCCATTCATCGTCCAGGGAGCCTAACTCAGGTTTTGTAAATTGCAATGCTGTTCCTATGATTTTCAAAGTGCCTAAGTCCCTTTGTGGCTCTGGGTCTGAGTCCTTTTGCAACCTTTTTCAGATTTTTCTGGGCCTCGGTTTTATCTTCTAACCTTAGAAAACTCCTTGTCCCAAATAAGAAAATTCACAGAACTCTAATCAACTGGCTGCAAAGTCTCTGCTCCAGGGAGAGAGGGGGGAAAATAGTGAAAGCTCCTAGCAGTGTCATGAATCCCACCTACCGGACAATAATGTGTTGCCTACAAATCTCTCACGTGGATGTCGACGTGGGAATTATGTTATACTCATCTGAAACATTGGTGGGGGCGTAGTCTGCGGGTGCCAGAAATTCAGGTGCAGCGATAGACGAGACCAAACAGCTGCAAACTTTTGCCTCAGCATGTTTTTGTTATTGCCCTACACGTTTCCCTGCATGCTTGCTGTTGGCGGGCCGGGGGAGAGAATTCTGATCAGTAAATGGAGTCAATGGTAATTTTCATTGGAAATTTCTTGGGATGAGGAGGGCTTGGTTTGATTCAGGCTATTTGGCCTTGACAGGTGAGATCACCAGCAAAGAAAGTTGAAGAACTTCTATTTTGTACAAGCTGACTATATGATCTATTGCATTTAAACATGTGACACAGTGGATTGCTTTCCTGTCGCATGTTCTAATGGTGTAACGCTGGGCAAAGACTTCATAAGCTACAGCTAACTTTGGGGCCAGATGCTCCATTGATCCCTGCCTGTGTAAAGGCTCACTAGAGATATGTCCGTGCAGCTGCAAGGTAAGAGTCCCCCTCAAGCTAGCTCTGCTCAAGGTAGTGCACTAAAAGTAGCAGTGTAGATGGGTGGCTCAGGCTAGCTGCCTGAGCTTGCTTCTTAAAAGGTGAGCTGGGGGAGAGGGTTGGGCAGGCTTGGACTTGGGGAGTCCCAGCTGCTGCCCATTTTAGGGTTTCTCCCCTGTCTAGTACTCAGACAAAACCAGATGTGGTTTTGTACGGTATTGCATGGGAGAGCCCTTTTGAAGAGTGCACCAGGCGGATGCCCCATCCCCTACCAGTGTGACCGCACACACAAAAATCATGCCAGGGAGGGGAGTGAGGGGGAGGCTCAGTGCTGTCTTAAAGATGGTGCCCACTGTCATAGGGGCTGGAACTAGAAGTGCTGGAGGTGCTACCACACCCCCTGGCTTGAAGTGGTTTCCACTATATACATGGTTTACAGTTTGGTTCAGTGACTCTCCGCACCCCCAGCATCCCCAGGGGCGGCTGCAGGCACCAGGGCACCAAGCGCGTGCCTGGGGTGGCAAGCCGCGGGGGGCGGCCTGCCGGTCGCTATAGGGGCGGCAGTCAGGGAGCCTTCGGCAGCATGCCTGTGGGAAGTCCACCGGTCCCGCGGCTTCAGCAGCAATTCGGCGGCAGGTACGCCGAAGCTGCGGGACCGGTGGACCTCCCACAGGCATGCCGCCGTAAGCCGCCTGACTGCCATGCTTGGGGCGGCCCCTGAGCATCCCTGTCCACTGCATGCATCTGCGGTCAGACCAGCATGGGTGGGGATCATACTAGCAGGGGCAGGCCCACGCCATTCCTGGATGTGCTAGAATGTCTGGTATTCCAGGAAGGCATGAGTGGCCACCCTATGTTATGTTCACACTGCTATTTTTAGTGCACCAGCTTTTTAAACCACTTTTGACCCTCCCCACCCTCAGGCTTTGTGCCAAGCCCAAGTCGGCTGGAAATGAGGCTGTGGGGCAATATGAGCTCGGTTAACAACTACAGGAAGAAACAAACCAACCTTAAATTAAAGCTCAGAATCAGTGAACCTAAATACATAAGGCCTGCTTTTGATCTTACTCCGTAGTGTGATGGATCTGCACAATAGGGACTGTAATGCCCATCAGCTCCCTCCTGACTGTACCTTCCCTTCCTGATGGTTAGGCAGTGACTGTGTTTGCCATCAGTCCCCTCCCCACTGCACTCCCCTTCCTCTGGCCAGATAAGAGGAGAGACGAGCGAGAGGTCCTGAACCAGGAAGTAGCTGGCTCTGTTTGTGCGGGAGTGGGAACCTCATAGCAGCAGGGAGCTGAAGAGAAGCCCCAGGACCTGAGGGTCTAGCTACACTTAAAATGCTACAGTTGCAGCAGTTTGTGTGTGTTAGACACTTACTACAGCAACGCGGTGTGTGGGTGGATATGTCTTGTTGCTGTAGTTAATTGCTATGCAGTAGCAAGGTGGATGAAAGAATTTGTCCATCGCACTAGCTATCCCAGGCGGTAGGTTGGCATAGCCACATAACTTTACACATCGCTGAGAAACGTAGCTATGTTCATGTAAAGTTCAGTGTCGCCCAGCCCTTAGTCTGTGGCCAAAGCTGCAGGTGGAACAGGCTCTGACTGACAGATATCACAGATAGGTGCAGGTCTGTGTGAGACTTATGGGAGCAGCAGTGGCTGGGCAGGAAACTAGTCCAAGTGGGCCTCAATGAATGACACTAACTGAGCCTGACCTGGAAACTCATAAATGTTTATTTGCTTGAATAGAGACTAGACTGGCGAGAGCACCCCAGGCCACTGGCCTGACGAGCCCTGACTCGTGATTGTGCTGCACCAAGGCCCCACAACAAGAACTGCTATTGTGCGCTTTGAACCGTAATTGTTTAAACCTTGCTACTTAGGGTATTTGAAACCTTTCCCCTTTCCTACCAGCCCTAGCAAAATCCTTTCCCTTAGCCATGTGTCTGAGTCGTTATTGGCCCCACAAGGGCTAGCACCTACAAGACCTCACTGCTGAAGCAGCTACAATGTTTCCAAGACAAGTGACACTGAGCATGCTATTGGCATCCTAAAGACTTGGGGTATAGTGTAATCCCAATAATTACAGTATTTACACTGACGCAAGGAACGCTATTTCTCAGCAAGTCAGTTGGGTTTCATAAATGTAATCAGAAGTGGACTTCTAAGAGTGAGGAAATGTATTTTCTTGGGAAATTTATTTTATTATGGTTTTTAATGCTAGCTCAACAACAGCTGCTATGGGAAACCCTGAAAAGGCGGTAGGAGTAGAAAAGAAGCATTTCATGTCCCAAAGAGCAACATCCTTGATTTCCTCATTTCAGAGGGGTTGTGCCAGGAATGCTTGCTCATGTGACTAGTTTTTACTAGTGCTGTTTGAAAAAAATAATGGAAAGTATTTTTTATGAAACATTTGGAAAGAAAATGAACAGGCCTGGCCTAAATGGTTGGCATGACATAAAGGAGCCTGAACAGTCCTGGTGGATGCCCTTGATGTATAGGCACTATATAGGGAAGCGGTAAGGCTACCTCCAGAGGCCTCTTTGCAATCCTTGGTTGGGGTGGGGATGGGCTGGAAGTGTGCGTTGATGGTAATACCAAGCTGAGGTGATTCCCAGAAATTTTAGGCCCCCATAGGGGAGCCCACAGAGTCTGCTATAAACTAGACAGGACCCAAGGTCTTCTCCAGCCCCCAAAATAGCCCAGGATGGCCAAGTCCAAAGATGGTGGAAAGCCATCATAGATTCCCTCTCCCCTGGACTGTGAGTTCAGTGTTGTGCCTCAGAGTTCCGTAGTCGACGGGGAGCACGTTCGGGGATTGATATATCGCGTCTTAACAAGACGCGATATATCGATCCCTGATAAATCGATCACTACCCACCGATAGGGCAGGTAGTCTGGATGTACCCATAGAGTCATAGAATTTAAGGCCAAAAGGGATCATTATATCATTTAGTCTGACCTCCTATATACCACAGACCATTCAATTTCAAACAGTTATCCCGTATTGAGCCAAATAACTTGTGTTTGGTTAAAGCTTATCTTCCATGTAGGCATCCAACTTTGATTTGAAGACACCACTTCCCTTGGCAGCTTGTTCCAATGGTTACTCATTTATTTTTAATTTGAATTGTCTAGATTCAGCTTCCAGCCATTGGTGGTAGTTATTCCTTTTGCCGCTAGATTATAGAACCCTGCACTTGTACACTGTAATTAAATCACCACTCAATCTTCCTTTTGATAAGATAAACATCTTGAGCTCTAAGTCTCTCACTGTAAATCATTTTCTTCAGCTCTCAAATCATTTTTGTGGCTCTTCTTTGGACCCTCTCCAAGTTTTCCACCTCCCTTTAAAAATGTGGAAACCACAATCGTATGCAGAATTCCAGTATCAATCTCACTGGTGCAGTAGACAGAGGTAAACTCACCTCTCTTTTACTACTTTTTACTCCCCTGTTTATACATGCAAGGAAAACATTAGCCCTTTTTTGCTACATCTTGCACTGGGAGGTCATGTTCAGTTGCTTGTCCCCTATGACTCCCTAAATCCTTTTCAGGCATTGCTTTCCAGGATACAACCCCCCATTCTGTGGGTATGGCCTGCATTCCTTTTTTCCTGGATGCACATATATGTATGCATCTGACTGTATTAAAACAAACTTTGTTTGCCTGGGCCCAGTATACCAAGCAAGTCAGATTGTTTTGTATGCCTTCCCTGTCATCATCATTTACCACTCTGCCTGCCATCTTTGTATCAGCCACAAATTATATCAGCAGTGATTTTACATTTACTTCCAGATTCCTGATGAAAATGTTAAATAGCATCTGGCCTTGTACCAATCGCTGCAGAGCCCGACTAGGAACACACCTATTCAATGACAATTCTCCATTGACAACTACTTTTTGAGATCAGTTCTTAATCCATTTGAGATCAGGTCTAAATCCATTTAACATGTGCTTTATTGGTATTGTATAGTGCTAATGTTTTAATCAGAATATCTTGGAGTATTAAGTAAAATGCCTTACAGGGTATGTCTACACTACGAAATTAGGTCAATATTATAGAAATCAATTTTTAGAAATCGATTTTATACAGTCAATTGCGTATGTCCACACTAAGCGCATTAAGTCGGCAGAGTGCGTCCTCACTACTGTGGCTACCATCGACTTATGGAGCGGTGCACTGTAGGTAGCTATTCCACAGTTCCCGCAGTCTCCGCCGCCCATTGGAATTCTGGATTAAGCTCCCAATGCCTGATGGGGCAAAAACATTGTTGCGGGTGGTTTTGGGTACATATCATCAGTCGCCCCTCCCTCTGTGAAAGCAACGTCAAACAGTCGTTTCGTGCCTTTTTCCCATGCAGACACCATACTACGGCAAGCATGGAGCCTGCTCAGCTCAGCTCACTGTCACCGCTGCTGTTGTGTCCTGGATGCTGCTGTCAGCAGAGAGTGCAGTAGGACTGGCTAACCATCATCATCCACTGCTTCCGCTGCAACTCTGCTCTCCTGCTCTTGTAAATGTGTTCAGTCTCAATAGCAACTTTTTCCAAGTTGTCAGAAATCTGCGTGGTGCTAACCATCGTCATCCACCGCTTCCGCTGCAACTCTGCTCTCCTGCAGACGCAATACCACAGCAAGCATGGAGCCTGCTCAGCTCACCGTCACCGCTGCTGTTGTGAGCATTGTAAACACCTCACGCCTTATCCTTGAATATATGCAGAACCAGACTAAGAGACGCCAGCATGAGCAGGATTTTGATGAGGACATGGACACAGACGTTCCTGAAAGCATGGGTTGTGGCAATTGGGACATCATGGCAGCACTGGGGCTGGTTGATACAGTGGAATGCCGATTCTGGGCAAACAAGCACAGACTGGTGGGACCGCATAGTGTTGCAGGTATGGGATAATTCACAGTGGCTGTGAAACTTTCACATGTGTAAGGCTACTTTCCTGGAACTCTGTGAGTTGCTTTCCCCTACCCTGACGTGCAGGAATACCAAGATGAGAGCTGCCCTGACAGTTGAGAAGCGAGTGGCGATAGCCCTGTGGAAGCTTGCAATGCCTGACTGCTACCGGTTAGTCAGGAATCAATTTGGAGTGGGCAAGTCTACTGTGGGGGCTGATGTGATCCAAGTAGCCAATACAATCATTGACGTTCTGTTATCAAGGGTAGAGACTCTGGGAAATGTGCAGGTCATAGTGGATGGCTTTGCTGCAATAGGGTTCCCTAACTGTGGTGGGGCGATAGACGGAACACATATCCCCATCTTGGCAATGGACCACCTTGCCAACCAGTACATAAACCGCAAGGGTACTTCTCAATGGTGCTGCAAGCACTGGTGGATCACAAGGGACATTTCACCGACATCAACGTGAGATGGCCGGGAAAGGTGCACGATGCTCGCATCTTTAGGAACTCCGGGCTGTTTGAGCAGCTGCAAGAAGTGACTTACTTCCCAGACCAGAAAATTACCATTGGGGATGTTGAAATGCCAATAGTTATCCTTGGGGACCCAGCCTACCCCTTGCGCCCATGGCTCATGAAGCCTTACACAGGCAGCCTGGACAGTAGTAAGGAGCAGTTCAACTATAGACTGAGCAAGTACAGAATGATGGTGGAATTCCCCTTTGGACGTTTAAAAGCTCGCTGGTACTGTTTGCTGACTAGGTCAGACCTCAGTGCAACCAACATTCCCATTGTTATTGCTGCTTGCTGTGTGCTCCATAATATCTGTGAGAGTAAGGGGGAGACGTTTATGGCGGGGAGTTTGAGGCAAATTGCCTGGCATCCGATTATGAGCAGCCAGACACCAGGGCGATTAAAAGAGCACAGCTAGGAGCACTGCGCATCAGAGAGGCTTTGAAAACCAGTTTCACGACTGGCCAGGCTTCGGTGTGACAGTTGTGTGTGTTTCTCCTTGATGCAAACCTGCCCCCTTTGTTGATTTTAATTCCCTGTAAGCCAACCACTCTCCCCCCTTCAAAATAAAGTAGCTATTGTTTTGAAACCATGCATTCTTTCTTTAATAATTAAAAAAAAAATTAGATAACAGACAAGGTAGCCCGGGTGGGGTGGGGGAGGAGGGAAGGACAAGCCCACATTGTTTATTGTAGCCACACTACAAATCAAACTGCTTGAATGACAGCCTTCTATTGTTTGGGCCATCCTCTGGAGTGGAGTGGCTGGGCGCTCGGAGTCGCCCCACCTGCGTTCTTGGGTGTCTGGGTGAGGAGGCTATGTAACATGGGGAGGAGGGTCGGTGGTTATACAGTGGATGTAGCAGGGGTCTGTGCTCTTGTTAGCTTTCCTGCAGCTCCAACACGCGCTTCATCATGTCCGTTTGCTCCCCCATTAGCCTCAGCATCGTGTCCTGCCTCCGCTCTTCATGCTCACTCAATTCTTTCCTGATCTCTGGCACTGAATGCCTCCATGCATTGAGCTGTGCCCTATCCTGGACTGCATCAGCTCGGAAAACATGTCATCGTGAGTGTGGTTTTTTTGCCTTCTAATCTGCGATAACTGCAGAACCGGGGATAATAGGAGAGTGTAGAAACATTTGCACCTGGGGGGAGATAAAAAGAGAGAGTAAAATTGGGTTGGCTTCTTACGCCTTCATAATATGTGGGAATGTTTTCAAACTGCAGCCCCCCGCCCTTTCCCAGAACAAGCAATGGGTTGGGTTTCACATTTAAAAGGAGGGACCGCAGTATTCAGGTAGATTTGCAGCACACAGCTACCCCCACCCCACCGAGTGGCTATTCTCTGGGATGATCCCTTTTAGCCAAGCGCAAACAGCCCAGCATGAACGGGGTCCTTTTACTGTTCCCTTATAAAAATTCCCCTATTTCAACCAGGTGATCATGAACACTATTGCTTTTAAACCCTGTACTATAGTTATAAATGTGATCTCACCAGAGGTGCCTTCTCCAGCTTCAGGGTCGGGAAATCCCGCCTTGGGAGGGTATTGGCTCCAGGTTGATGAAAAGTTCCTGGCTGCTTGGGAGAACGGATTCACCTCTTGGCTGCTGCACATTCTCCTCCTCCTCCTCTTCCTCATCCGCAAAATCCTCCTCCATGAGACTCCTCCCTTGCAAGTGTCCTGGGATAGTGGTAGGGTCCCCACCTAGAATGCCATGCAGCTGTTCATAGAAGCGGCATGTGTGGGGCAATGACCCGGAGCGACCGTTTGCCTCCTGTCTTTTGGTAGGCTTGCCTGAGCTCCTTAACTTTCACGTGGCACTGCTGTGTATCCCTGGTGTAGCCTCTGTCCAACATGCCCTGTGAGATTTTGGCAAATATATTTGCATTTCTTCTTTTGGATCGGAGTTCTGCCTGCACAGATTCTTCTCACCATACAGCAATCAGATCCAGTGTCTCCCTTTCACTCCATGCTGGAGCTCGTTTGCGATTCTGGGACTGCATGGTCACCCGTGCTGCTGAGCTCGCCACGTTGCCCAAACATGAAATGAAATTCAAAAGTTCCTGGGGCTTTTCCTGTATACCTGGCTAGTGCATCTGAGTTCAAAGTGCTGTCCACAGCAGTCACAATGGAGCACTCTGGGATAGTTCCTGGAGGCCAATACCGTAGATTTGCGTCCGCACTACCCCAAATTCGACCCAGCAAGGTCGATTTTAACGCTACTCCCCTCGCTGGGGAGGAGTACAGAAGTCAATTTTAAGAGCCCTTTAGGCCGACAGAACGGGGTTGGTTGTGTGGACACGGTCATTTTTAAATCGACCTAACGCGCCTAAATTCATCCTAACCCCGTAGGGTAGACCAGGGCTAAGTATATTATATCTACACGGTATCCTTAGCAACCAAACTTGTAATTTCATCAAAGAATGAAATCCAGTTGGTTTGACAAGATCTGTTGTCCGCAAAATCACGTTGACTGGTATTAGTTATATCACTAGCCTTTAATTATTTAGTAACTTAATCCCATATCAGTTTTTCCGTTATTTTGTTGGGACTGATGTCAGGCTAATCAGCCTATAGTTCCCTCAATCAACCTTTTTGAATACTGGTAGGACAACAGCACTCCTCCAGCTGGTGTAGATCTCTAGGGGTACATCAAATTTACCATGCCCCAAGTCTTAACCCCCCCACCCCACAGAAATACAACAGTCATTCTAAATAAAACTGGTGAAGGTAGCTTGAATAAGCTGGTTTATTTAACTCTGCTCTTTTGCAAACTTTGCCTAACTCACAGAAAGTAGAAATGAATCCGATTTTAATTAGGATAAAGCGATTTGCATTATAAGATGGATAGTGCAGAATGTAAATAAAGCTCTATTTAAATAGAGCTAAAGTTCAAACTGTGAAAACTTAGTAGAAATTATTTTGTGGCTATATGCAAATAACAGAGTATTAAAAACAAAAACTTACCCCAGGGGACTATGATTTGGACAACTCATAACAATGTTGAGCCAAGTCATTTTTCTTGTGTGATTTTTTTGTATTCAGAGCTGCTTGGTGCCCTCCCACACAAAACAGTGCGGTAGGTGGCTAGAGATGCCAAAATGTACAAAGGACAATCACGTTGCGACACGTCCACAGCTGTGCAGAAAGTCGGGTTACAAGAAGACACGTAAACTAGAAGAACCAGTGAATATTCCACAAACCAATGCCTACCTTTAGTGCAGCCCCTGAAAGTACATGCGTGGACGTCACAATTTCATGTGCATGCAAAGAGTTATAGCTGTGGACCATCATTGCATGTCCCCCTCTGCACCTTTGCCATGTCTGTTCTGTGTGTGGTTCCCTGATGTTTCTTTCCTCTCTCTAGAGAATGCTCAGTAGTCGAGTCACATTGCATGACAAGCTATGGCTGCCATAACTTTAGATGCCCCTTTCCTGTGTTCTGCAACATCACAGTTCTTCGTGGATGACACCTCTCACCTTGTTTCTGATCCATGCATAGGGTGTAGCACACCTTGTATGTGTTGTGAGCCTGCTGCTTCTGGGGGATTTGAGGCTTATAGCATCCTACCACCAGACATTTCCCTCTCCCCCTTACACCCAGCACAGGGGACTAACTTAGTTTGTAACACATTTCTTCATACAGCACAACAGAGGGAAGCCTGTCATCCCACAATTCACTGGTCCTATTAGCATTACAAAAATCATTAAATGGAACAGTGAGATACAATAATTCCACCATCAATGTCTTGACTGAGTCCTTTCCCATATTGTATTAATCGTTTCTTAAACCCCTAAGTGGTAGTACAGAATTCACTGGTGAATGAGTTAGATTAAAACTATGAATTTTAAAGAGAGATCTGTGTATTACAACATCATCCAAAAGCTTCTGTTCAGTCTCAGCTAGGGCTGCAAAGTTTTTAGCATGCACACTTGGAGCTATACTGATTTACATCAGCAGAGAAGTTGGCCCTCTGGGTTTTGTTCAGGTCCTCTGGACTGGGTTGAATTTCCCATTCTGAGTGGGCAATTTTATCTCTAAATCATGTATTTCTAGGGGTTTGCCTTTAAAAATATCCTTGCACTTGTGAGGGTGAGTGTCGTCTGTTGTTGAATCCTTGTAGCTGCTTAAAATGGATGCTGCTATAAACCACATAACGTGCCCCATATTGTTCAAGCAGACAGAAAAGCAGAAAATAGTGCAGTGCACTCCTCTCTACCAAAAATCTCAGCTTTCATAACTGTTAAAGCTCTATTTGTTGTGTCTAGAAAAGAAATCCTACCCACAGACCACGTGAGGTTGGTATTTGCTACTTTATCTAATTCATTAAAATCAATTATAGCAATCGGTTGGACATCAGGGGTGGTGCAAAATATTCCATCAAGTTTTTCTAACAGAAAATTGGGGTTTTGACTAACTGAATATTTTTGCAAAAAGTGTCTGTTGTGAGATTTAACTGACTGTTTGCAAAGTGATTTGAGAAGGGTGGAACGGACTACAGAGGTGTAACATGTTGTTAATAGTATCAGGCCAAATTCCTGAGCAACAGGTCACTTTCCTAAGTTCTAGTGTGATGTTTACACCTGCATCAAACAGTGTTATAGCCTGGTAAAGTTAAAACTAAGGGAGGTAGCCCCATGATGAGTCTTTTATTATTCCCACCCCAAATGGCTATGAAATTCTAGGTCAACTAGTACAATGATAAAGTATTATCTCCTTTCAGTGGCATTTCCTGTTTCCTATAAAGATTCTGCTTTGCATCATGTTCCACAGAAACTCCAGTTTCCACATACTGTTCATTATTAATGCATTGTTGTAGCATGGGCACCTACCAGCCTTTAGTGTTCACACACAGTGTTATTCACATCCTAAATATAGACTTTCATTTCAAGCATTACTATACTTAGAACAAACAGAATGTCACTGAGTGACATTAAAAAGAACTGGAAAATAAAATATACAATACTTGGAGAATGTTCACGTGAACAATAGAATAGCAAAGGGCCTTGCTCCTTCCTTAGGCTCCAATTCAGCACATGCCTAACTTTAAACTCATTGGCTTCAACGTGACTAGTCACACATACTAAAGTTAGGGAGTGCATATGACCTCATTGAGCTGGGGCCTTATTAAAGTTCATGTCTTTCTGAAAGCATGCCCCAAATCAGTCCTGTTCTCTAAAAGGTAATGTTGCCGTTCTTGCATAAGCCCACATAATAAATTGTCTCTCCGTAGCTTTGTATGAATTTCCCATTATAAAATGAAACAATAGGGCATTATTTTTTTAAAATACTTTCGCCAAAGTTAAACTCAGTAGCACATATTACTTTTCCTAGAGCTTTTCCTGCCTGTTGGGCTCTGCAGGTTTAGAATTAGAGATTACCTTCTCGATGAAGCGTGACATCCGGTCGCATGAAATTTCAGTCTCATAATCCTGTTAGTTTTTCATAGTAAGAATCCACAGTGATTCCACAGTCATGCACCTCCTGAAATGATATTTTAAGTCTTACTGAAAAGAACAAAGAATTGCAATTGATGCAGTGAAGCACCTTTGTTTTAAGGGAATCTCAGCAGTTAATTGAAGCTAATGGACATCACCAACTTGCAACTGTTCTTGTACATGGCCTTATGTTCCATGCAGTTTGCAGTAACTATGAGCATGTCAAAGATGTGTGGGTCAGACCCTTGCTTTCTTCTATGGGAAGCCAAACCTTCTCCTTTAATGGAAGGTTACAGAACAAACTGTGCAAGAAAAACCTTATAGAGTGAATGGCACCATCAGGACAGTCCCTGCCCCCTCGGTGGTTATGAAAATGTAGGGGAAGGACCTGACCCATTAATAACAGAACTTTGGTAACACTAGTGCTAGCTGAGAATTTTTCTGTGACACTTTTTTCTTGGAAAATGCTGATTTGTTAAAATTTAAACTGTTTGTGGGAAAGGGGCATTTCAATGATTTTCACATTTCCAATATTTTTGAAAGTGGGTTGGAAGTGTGTAAATGTCCCACTTCAACATTTTCTAAATAAAACTTCCATTTTTTTTGGTTCAAATGATTTTTTGTTTAGAACTTTAAGTTAATGTATAAAAAAGTAAATAAAAATAAAAGATCAAAATCAATACAAAACATTTTGAAAGTCTCAAAAATCAAAGTCTTGATTGACCCAATCTTAATTTTTTCAGATCTTTTTCGGTTCATACACATTTTTGAGATTTTTGCCTTTTTGTCCTGATTTGGGATGGGAAATATTTTTGAAATCTCAAAGATGCTCACAGGCTGGGAAAACAGTTTCCTGCCTAGCTTTAGTCAACCCATATTCTGCACCTTTTAATATACAGAAGTAGATTTGCTTCTTTCAACTTAGCTATTGACTTTCCAGTAAGCGATTTGTTTGTTATTCCTGCCTCATGGAGTTTTTCAGCCCTTGGCCTCAAAGCTGGTATTTGCTGGTAACAGAGTGGACGGGGAAAGGCCATCCAGCCTCAAAGGTCCTGAATGTCCACACAGAAGAGAACTCACAGTAGTGTGAAGTCAAACACCTTCACGTAAATAGTTTTGCGTCTCCTCACTGCTGCTCTGAGCCCCACCCTTTCCATTGGCAGCGCTACTTCCTCTGAACAGTCTGCCATTTGATGACTCCTGGTGGGGAGCAAGTCACGCTACATTATGTGTGTGCACATGGAGAACTGCAAAGGCTTTGTATGAGAAGGCAGGTAGATGTATCTCTGGGGCCCAGAGAAGCAGCTGGACTTCAAATTCATCAAGGGGGGGTGGGAAGCGACATGAAAAGGGACAGCAGGAGTCAATGGTAAACAGAAGGGAGACAAATTGGTTACTAGCTACTGGGGAAGGGTGTGAGGAAGTCTCTAGATGCAGGGATGGGGAAGGATAAGGAGACAGCAGACCAGTTCAGCTGTGGGCTTTTTCTGGTGAAAAAGTGGCATAGTTTTCTGAAAAGCTGGGAATCATCACTTAGAAGATGCCTAGCAAATATGACAGGTTTCAGAGTAGCAGCCGTGTTAGTCTGTATCCGCAAAAAGAACAGGAGTACTTGTGGCACCTTAGAGACTAACAAATTTATTAGAGCATAAGCTTTCGTGGACTACAGCCCACTTCTTCGGATGCATCCGAAGAAGTGGGCTGTAGTCCACGAAAGCTTATGCTCTAATAAATTTGTTAGTCTCTAAGGTGCCACAAGTACTCCTGTTCTTTTTGCGGATACAGACTAACACGGCTGCTACTCTGAAACCTGTCAT
>NC_048308.1:24668176-24711932 GCF_013100865.1 Trachemys scripta elegans
TGGCACCGTAGAGACTAACACATTTATTTGAGCATAAGCTTTCGTGGGCTACTGCCCACTTCTTCGGATGCGTCCGAAAGCTTATGCTCTAATAAATTTGTTAGTTTCTAAGGTGCCACAAGTACTCCTGTTCTTTTTGCCTAGCAAATAGTTTCCTGTGCTGAGTAGCCACCTAGGAGGTTATTTAGTGCTAGCTGCTGGTTACTATTAAACCCTAAGCTGAACATGTAAAAAGAACCTAATAATATGGATAAAAAAAAAAGGGCAGAAAATCTGATTAGATAGGCAAGCAAGCCTAATCTGAAAATGACTATTTCTGCTGAACACAGACTGTGCTATTCACAGCCCTGTTGTGTCTGGCAGCCAGTCTACACGAGCTTTCAACTCATCGTTTTTATTGAGCAGTCTTGAATTTCTGTCAAAATCAGCCTGTGATAATTGTGGTTTTGTTACAAAATGGCAAAGGCAATATGAGCTTTGTGGCTGAAGAACATAAAAAAGTTTGGCTTCCTAATCGTATCCCGCCACAGGCATAGTACCTACTTTAACAAGATCATCTGGAACAGCAGTGGCCTTGGAGGACTGCAGAGATTAAAACCCAGGCCCTGGTGGGCCAACTAATATGCTTAATCAGGTTCCCATGAAATAAGAGTCGGGGGCCTCTAGATGAGCATTTCAAAAAAGAAGGTGCTTGTTTTGTGTGAAGGGGTAAATAAAACTGGAAATGAATCAAGCCCATTTAATCAGCATTTTTCTTCATTAAGCTATAGGTATTTTGGTCCACCTTAAAAATCTATCATTAATAGAAAATAGCTATTAATCGTCCAGCTGCTGCAGCACATACTATAGGAGGTGTGGTTAGCAAATGCACACCTCCTCTGCTGCCAGACACAACAGGTAGATCCTGAAATTCCTTCTGTTTCAAAAGAATATCTATTTCAAGTAACCACAGAATCATTGCCGAGAGGGTATGAGTGGGAGCAATGATCAAATGAAAAGTGAATATAATGAGTATCAATTTTAAACTAGACTCACCACATAGCTACAGTACAGTAGGTTTCAATTTAAATACTATGGTGATAAGCATCTCACAAAACCACAAATAGATTAATTTTTCGGCTTACCTCATTATTCATAATCATACGCAATACACAATAACTATTTTGGTAACGCAGCAAATGTGTATTTGCTAGCCACACCCGCTGTAGAATGTTCTGCAGGAGTCAGCAGGCTAATCCCTGAACTAACCTGAGAAATCACTGTCGTTTTTCCTACTTGATTCTTTTAAATATTATCCACAATTTTAGACGGTCTTGGAGAGTTGAGAAGTAAAAACTCTGTAACATTGGAGTAACACTACTCAAAAGTCATTAAAATGCATTTAAAATCTCAAAAATTAGCCCATTTCCACACAATTGTTAGCATAACCTGGCACATTTTCTTGTGAAAATGGGTCCATTATTGAATGCTGGTAGCTTCTGGCTAACGAAAATGCAAAAATTCCATGTTCATATGTTTCTGATGAGAAAATAGTAAATTTGTAGCAACTGGAAATAATGTGAAATGTTTTTCCTTTTAGGGATCGGGTGAGGTGAGGGAAAGTGATAGTGGGTATGCTTGTGAAAGCTTTGCGTAAAATTCCCTGAAACAAAAGTTGTGAATTTCTCAGGGCTGCTCCGAGGACCCATTATGGATATAAATAACAAGGTTGAGTTAATGACTCAGGATTCGAGGTTGGTCTCATGTTTGAATTATAATGATCCCTGGCTGTAAATGTTCTGTTGCAATTCTCTATTACACCTTCTGTAAGATTGGCAGAGAGGCTGAAACCGTCTTAAAGAGACCCTGCTAGCTTGTCAGACAGGATGGAAGCATTTTGGGGCAGGGACTGTCTTTTTGCTCTGTGTTTGTCTAGCACCTAGCACAATGAGGCCCTGTTCCATGAGCAGGGCTCATAAACTCTGCCACACTACTGATAAATAATAATAAAGGAGACTTCTTTTTGAGTGGCCTGGCAGAAGAACTGCCATTAAGGGTATGTCTACACAGAGAGCAATAATGGTTGGCCTGGGTCAGCTGACTCAGGCTTGCAGGGCTCAGGCTCTGGGGCTGAAAAATAGCTGTGTAGATGTTCAGGCTTGGGCTGGAGCCTGAGCTCTGGGATCCTGTGAGGGTGGAGGATACCACAGCTTGGGGTCCAGCCCGAGCGCAAACATCTACACAGTGATTTTTAGCCCCACAAACCCCAGTCAGCTGACCCAGGCCAGCTGCATCCATGCCACAAGTCTTTCATCCTTGTGTAGACATACCCTAACTCATAATAGATGCTAGTTTCAGTCTTGGCTGATTTCATTTGTGGGATGCAGACACAGGGCCAATTCTGCAAAGTGCCATGTTCAGAAAAAAAAATCTCTTGAGAAAACTTGTTCTAGTAAATTGCAAGCACCAAGCATGGAGATTACTGGTGGCCATGCTGCTCTGCTGTGATGGCCAAATCAGGGTGGGCAAAGGGAGAACTAAAACTCCGCTTTACACACTGACCTGTGCTGGAGAGAGAAAAGTGGCTCCATAAAGGCTGCTTGCCCCCTCACATTGTAACCCGCAATATGGGTAGTCTGCAGAGAGGAGTAAGGAGCACCTTATACCACCTTATGCTTCAGTACATGCATGTCAATTGAGGCACTAGCTAGCCTAATGGACCATAAAGGGTCTGTCTAGTTTACCCAGCCTTACACATCACCTCTGAATTTTGCCCTTTATATTAATTCTTATGGCAAGGAGTCTTCTCTAAATTGACAATCAAACGACCATCCTTATTTGGAAGCCTGGCACTCTTGGCTACAGCGAGCTGAGCCACAGAACGCTAATTCCTTTTCTCACTTGCACTCACATAGAATGAAAATGTTTCCAAAGATGGTGAATGTCTTCATCTGTTGCACAGTATGGAGAAATGTGTCAGGAAGTTTCACTTTGACCACACCCTATAGACAAGTGGAGGCCAAACCTGTCTTTCCTCACAAGCCTAATTTTACAATTTGAAAAAGAGCCACAAAACCCTAACTACAGTGGGTGTGGGTGAGTCTATGTAATATCTACATTAATTGGAGCTCATCACAAAACATATTAAAAACAATTTAAAAATTCCCAATATTCTTTTCTATCAACATTTTGAAATGTTCTAATACTCTTTCTCTCTCTTACTCACTCACACACACTTTCTTCTTCTATGGCTTTCCCCAGTTCAGCTTCCTCTTAGGTCTCTGCAGTGGTGCCAATGAGGGTGTGCCCCCACCCCCGCCAAGGTTTTTATACTTGCTCAAAGTTCCATAGGCTGTGGAGCCAGGGGGGTCACGGCCTGACACTTGTAAACAAAGGCCCCCCACTAATCAGTACAACTGCTGCTAGAGTGGTCCATAACATTGCACTGGGCGTTTGGTCACAATGCCATTGAACTTTGACCTGGCCGCTCCTCCGTACAGATGGGTGGCTGGGCCAAATGGTGTTGTGAGTCTGTTCCCATATGGTGGAGTTCAGGGGGTTCGCTAAGAACTTGACTCCTGGTGGCACTAGCTCATGGGCTGTGTGAGCAGGAGAGAGGTAGACCCAGGGTTCTTGCAGGAGGAGGAAGCAGAGTGGGGGAACAAGTGGGCACTTGAATAGAGTCCCTGCTGGCAGGGCGGGGACTGGAATTTGCCCCGCCTCTAAAGAAATATCTGAAAGGGCACCATTGCTCTCCGCTTGTCTCATTTTACTAGCCAGTGCCCTTTTTGTTCAGTTCAAGTTGCACATTTTCTTCCTCTCTTTATATGCAGAGTTGCTGTAGCCATGTTGGTTCCCGTGGCATAGCTAGGAGTGGAAATTTGGGTGGGCCGCGACTTTTGGATGGACGGGCAATGACAGACTGTGCTAGCTCAGCATCTCCACCAATGCCACACCCTCTTCCACAGGGCTTCACCTGCAGGGCTGGCTCTAGCTTTTTTGCCTCCCCAAGCAAAAAAAAAAAAAAAAAGGCAGCCGAAGGGAGGACGGTCAAGGAGACTCACAGCGGGGTAAAGGGTGCAGCCCGCTCACAGCCGGCCTTGGGGTGCCTCTCCCAGTCAGGCAGGCAGAGCCCCCGGGGGCTGCAGGTGCTGGCTCAGCCGCTCCTTTAAAGGGCTGGGCTCAGAGCGGCGCGGGAGGCAGAGGCCGGTGCAGGCGGCGGGGAGTGGCACGTCCCGGGTAGCCCGGTGGCACTGTGAGTGGCGAGGATCGCTAGTTCCTGTCCCCCGGGCTGGGGTCTGTGCCTCTGCAGGGCTGGGCTGGGACTGGCAGAGCGCGGGGAGCCAGCTGGGGGCTCCGGAGCTGCGGACCGGGCTGCCAAAGCAAAAAAAAAGAACCACGGCAGGCCGGCCGGAATGTGCCGCCCCAAGATTGGCTGGATGCTGCCCCTTACAATGTGCCGCCCCAGGCATGTGCTTTCTTGTCTGGTGCCTGGAGCCGGCCCTGTTCACCTGCCGAGCTGGGCACGCGCATGGGACGACTCAGAAAATGACAAAGCAGAGCTGCCAGCGTGTAGCTTTTTAAAGGGTGGGTGCATCGCTTTGTCCTGGATTTCAGGTGCCCAAGTGACGCTCCAGGCTGCTGTGGCAGCACTCCACCCCTTCTCAGAGTTGGGTGGGCCTGTATGGTAAGTGGGTGGGTCGCGGCCCACTCAGGCCCATCCTTGGCTATACCTCTGTTTGGTCCCAGGATGTTAGAGAGACAAAGTGAGTGAGGTAACATTTTTTATTGGCCTCACTTCTGTTGGTGAGAGAGTAAAGCGCTCAAGCTTAAACAGAGCTCTTTTTTCTGGTCTGGGAAACATACTCGGAGTATCACAGCTAAAATATAAAGTGGAACAAATTGTTTAGCATGAGTAGTTAACACATATTTCAAGGGCCCAGTCAAGATGAAGGGGCCTGTTAACTACCCTCCAGTCACAGGGAGAAAAGGAAGAGAGTGGGGGGCAAAAGGAAGTTTTGGGTGTGTGTGGGGGGGTTATAGATTGTTGTGATAAGCCATAGATCCAGTGTCTCTATTCAGTCCATGATTTTTAGTATCTAGCAAAGTTATGAATTTAAACTCTCAGCTTATCTTTTGAAGGTGTTGTGCAGATTTCCTTAGAGAATGAGGTCTGAGAGTTCTGATACAGAGTGCTCGTTTTGTGAAAAGTGTTTACTGTAGATTATATGCCATACATCTACACAAGGATAAAAGACCCGCAGCATGGCCACGGCTGGCACGGGTCACCTAACTTGGGCTTGCGGGTCTTAGACTGCAGGGCTGAAAATCACTATGTAAATGGTTGGGCTCAGGCTGGATTTGACAAGATAAGGAAACTGTTTCTGTGTTTGTTTCATTTAAATTAAAAGGGCTAAAAGCAGTATTTTTCTTCTGCATAGTAAAGTTTCAAAGCTGTATTAAGTCAATGTTCATTTGTAAGCGTTTTTGAAAGAACAACCATAATGTGTTGTTCAGTGTTACAAACATTTGAGTTATGAACAACCTTCAGTCCCAAGGGGTTCATAACTCTGAGGTTCTACTGTACTCAAACACTTAAATAAACCTTATTCAGATGGCTTGAATTCAACAGCCCACAAGTAGCATCCCCGCAAAGAATGGCAGAGGACGAGTGGATTGTGTTTCAATGTGGTTGAAGTACAAATAGTATAGACATGAACTATCCATGTGGCGCAGTGGGCAGAACCTGGCCATCTGCCTGACAGTACTACTAACCCCTTGCTGTAATGAGCAATCTCTCTCTCTCTATATATGTATATAACACTAAATTGTACATTTCTATTTTTTATGGCCCTGCAAATAGAAAACACCACTTTATGGATGGTGTTAGAACTGATCTTGCATGGTGTAATTTTTATCCTGCAGTTCTTTTCCCAATATAAAAATGAACCACTAGAGAAATAGTAAAAATAAATGAGTCTCCCAAGAAAGGAAGTTGCTGCTGTATGTTTGGTCACCTGCTACAACTCTAGTTTTCCTTTCCTGCCCTTTCTGCCAATAGAATTGGGTTTCTTATTGGTTGATTTTTAGTTACATCATTAAAGATTAAATCCTGCTCACCTGATTTAGGCACAGTTCTTACGGACCCCAGTGGGGATACTGTGAGCCAGAATTGATGTATTTAATGGCGGTTGGTGCGCAGTTGGGGGAAAAAATCTTTGTATTGTGTTGAGAATTCTCTCTGCCTCTCCCCACCCCTCAGCTTATACAACAGATACATGCTTCATTTAATTCACTAATTTTAATCATTTGGTAATATAGGATTAGCATTCATTTTGCTAGGCCTGGCACTTGCTCTATAGACACGCACTGCAAAATTTCCATTTATCTTTATTTTGCAATGATTTTACTCAGTACTTAATAATTTTTCCATTTTTACATTTATGATTCTTCAGTGCAGCAAAGATTGAGCTCAAGCAGCCTCAGTTCCTGTTCTAAGGGTAATGCTAGAAAAGATGGCTTCCCGGGATCTGTTTGCCACACATATGGCAATTTCCTGGACTACCTTTGGTAGTCTTACTGTATTAAGTGTATGCATTAGTGTGGGCCAAGGACTGTGTGTAATTTCATGGTGGGGGCTAGTGACCACAGCTCTGCTAGGAACTAAGAATAGTGGGGGGTGAGTAGGACAATTCGCTCAAGTTGTAACAACTCCAGTGAAGCAGCGCCTTATGGACAGCCTTGCATATATTGGTTCCAACTGGATTCTCCAGTGACCAACAGACATAGTGACACTTTTGGATAAATAGCCTGAGTTTAAACTGACTCACAGCCCTCTTTCTTATCCAGTAAATGGACAGGACCGTCTGTCCAAAGGGGCTCCCATCCTTCCTGGGAAGGGTTGGAAGAACTTTGGCCTACTGAGGCCCCATAAAGCTTACGGGTGACCTCTGGCAAGCTTTTTGCATACATATCGAAATTTTGATTTATTTCCCCCTCATATGTTTTTGCTGTAAGGCTTTCACTTTAAGAATAAATTTGCTATGTGGTAATTTCTTGACTGCCAGCACTTACGTTGTTCATAGCCGTTGAAGAAAATGAAAAGCAGAGATGCTGGCCTGTTTAAACAGTCTGGTTCGCTGGGAATATCTCAGTGTACACAGCTTGGAAACGTGCAGCTTGGAAAAATCCCAGTAAGGAGAGAGAGAGAGAGAGAGAGGTGATGGTTCAGGAACCTAGAGCGGGTACCTTTGAGGGACCATAGGGTGGAAATAGAGATACAGTTGCCCTGAACTGTGACACTTTGCTCTTTTACAGCATGTAGCTAACAGTGCTGTGTATTACCATTCAGTCATGGTTCGACAAGCCTCACAGCCTACTATTTTTTTCATTCTGACTCAAGAAATAAATCACAGCCTCTGCAGAATACAAAGACAGATGGTTGGACGTTTAAAGGCAAGCTCATTGACTGAATAGACATACAATGTAGGCATTCACTTCTTCATAGATTCAAGGTTTGTGAAAAAATCTCTTAACAGCAGGCTATTATTTACAGCTAGTTGAACAATACAAAACGTGAGTCACCGGTGCTTTTTGTGAATAAATATATTGAGTTCACTCTGCTGTTATTATAGTGTTATGAAAAAGACAATATAGAAGGTTGAGAGCTCAGACTCTAAAGCCTGTGTTGTCAATGAAAGCTCTCCTCGAAAGATCAGTGTGAAAGTTTGGCAAACTGCATAAGCCACAGCAGGAAGTACTAAAGTGCAGCAGTACAAGGCTCAGCCAGAATCCAGCTACTCCAATACCTGGCCAATCAGCTCCTAAGTGACAGACCCAAAATTAAACTTGGGATAAAACCGACAAAGGAAAAAGTTGGCATAACAACAGGAAAATGTTCTTAAACTGTGGAATATTTTCCCAAGGGAAATGGTGGAAGCTCCCTTCGTCAGCAAAATCATTTAAAACTAAAGCGGATAAGGCACTTATTAAAGTTCTATAGGAACAATTATATATTGCCATGACCAATGAACTAGATGTGACCTAATGGGTCTTTTCCACATCTAATATCTGTGATTCTTTAAGGATGAGGGGAAGAGGAATCAACCTTTTATTGACATAAACAGTGCTTATTGCATTGTAAAATCACAAACAAGGGAGTGCTAGGAAGAGTCCAAACTCACTGGGTTTCAGAGCCCAGGTTACAGCCCAACTGGGAACATCTACACTGCTATTTTTAACCCTGAGCCCCACACACCTGAGTCAGTTGCCAGGGCTCTGAGACAAATGTGAGTTTTTTAAATTTTCATCTGAATACCTTGAACATGTAATTGATGCCATGGGCTTAAGGAACTCGCCAGAGAAAGAGAAAGTGCTTCTTGAAGCACCACCGCTAGAGAATGTGTCACAGTTACGATTATTCTTAGGACTGTTTAACTACTATGGTAAATTTCTGCCTCAGCTGGTGACAATATTGGTGCCATTAGATGACATGTTGCAAGCAAATTAAAAATGGGACGTGGACTAAAGGGTGTGAATGTGCATTTAAGGAAGCAAAGAAACTGTTATCAGCTTCGCTATTACTGCAATGGCTTGTGCTGCTTCGCCATAAGCTTCAGTGCTTTCCTACATTTTTCCTAATGGCATGGAGAAACCAATTGCCTTTGTATCATGAAAACTCACTACACCTGAGAAGAACTATGCACAAACAGAGTGAGAAACTCTCAGTATTATCTTTGGACTCTGGAAGTTCCATACCTAGCTGTATGGTAGACATTTTACCACGCTGATGGCTCATCACCCATTCATTTCAATTTTTGAACTGAAACATGGAATTCCATCATTAGCTGCTGCTCATATAAAACGATGGACGTTTCTACGGTAAGCTCAGTCCTATACTATTCAATTCCATAAAGTGACTTAGCATTGACAATGCTGATGGGCTGTTGTGCCTGCCATGCCCCAGCTCTCGTCAACTCAAAGAAACTTTGGACTAAGTGTTCTATCTCCTTTTGCTAGGTTACCCATCACTAGCACAGACATCAATAAAGAAACCTCTAAGGAATATGTGCGTTCCTTTGTGAAGGGAATGGTACTACAGATTATAGTGTTGGATCATAAGAATCTCCATTTACACAATTTGTGTATCATGCCTTAAAAGCTAACAAGTCTATTTTGAGTCACCCACAGAAATTGGACAATTTCTTGCTTGTCTACCACATGCAACATGAACATACCACATGCCACTACCCAGGAGTCACCTGCAATTCTTTTCTTGAAGCAACCTTTGCATATCTCTTGGGACCTACTACATCCTGATATTGCCTCAAGTGTAGCCAAATCCCAAGATATGCAAATTGATTGACAATGTGAGATGCATCGTTCTTGTCAAGGACTTAGTATGGACTCACAACTATGGTTGTGGAGTGAAGTAGGTACCTGGAGAAGTTGTAAAATGCATGGGACCTGTTTCATTTGTGTTGCATCTATGTGACAGTATTTTATGGAAACTGAATATGGACCATTACTGGAATCCAAGAATGTTCCAGTAGGACTTTCTGTTCTTCTAATCAAACTTCCTCCCATCACAACTCCTAGTTTGAAAGACTTGTTGAGACAAACTTTGGTACCAGATCCATTTGATTCCATATTAGATCCAGTTGATGCCTTGCCAGTGATCCTGTTGCTCAGGATGTTGCTGCACTGCCATCATCATGTTATCCTAAGCGAGTGCAAAAACCAGTGGTGCACCTGAATTTATAAATTGTTTGGTTCATGAATTGCTATTTCAGGGCAGAATAATCTCTTGCGATTTAAGCATCCATAGTAGCCCACATACAATTTTTGTTGGGTTATATAGTGTTTTATGTTAGCTATATATATATATATGAAGCTTTTTAAAGTAGGGAGGAGGAATGTGATGCCCTCGCCCTTTAAATGTTTGAGTACCTCCCCCTCCTCAGAGAAATGCCTTACTTACATGTTGCTTTCAGTTTTGCTAGCTGAACAATAAAGCAAACACAGAGGACAGCTGTGTTTTTATCAGCTCCCCCTTGAGTCTGTATCTCCTTTTCTGCTGGGTCCAAGTATAACAATGCCTCCTTCTGCATGGAGCCCAAGGCCTTCTGCAAAGGAGGAAGGTCCCAGAGCCCAGGCTCCAGCCTGAGCCCAAATGTCATTACACAGCAATTATACAGTCCTGCAGCCTGAGCCCCACAAACCTGAGTCGCTGACGTGAGCCAGCCACGGGTGTTTAACAGTATGAAAGGCCTCAGTTAGGTCAAGTATCAGGGGGTAGCCGTGTTAGTCTGTATCTACAAAAACAACAAGGAGTCTGGTGGCACCTTAAAGACTAACAGATTTATTTGGGCATAAGCTTTCGTGAGTAAAAACCTCACTTCTTCGGATGCATAGAGTGAAAGCTACAGATGCAGGCATTATATACTGACACATGGAGAGCAGGGAGTTACTTCACAAGTGGAGAACTAGTGTTGACAGGGCCAATTCAATCAGAGTGGATGTAGTCCACTCCCAATAATAGATGAGGAGGTGTCAATTCCAGGAGAGGAAAAACTGCTTCTGTAGTGAGCCAGCCACTCCCAATCCCTATTCAAGCCCAGATTAATGGTGTTGAATTTGCAAATGAATTTTAGTTCTGCTGTTTCTCTTTGGAGTCTGTTTCTGAAGTTTTTTTGTTCAATGACAGTGACTTTTAAATCTGTAATAGAATGACCAAGGAGATCGAAGTGTTCACTTACTGGCTTGTGTGTGTTACCATTCCTGATGTCCGATTTGTGTCCATTTATTCTTTTGCGGAGGGACTGTCCGGTTTGGCCAATGTACATGGCAGAGGGGCACTGCTGGCACATGATGGCATATATGACATTAGTGGATGTGCAGGTGAATGAGCCCCTGATGGTCTTTGTTTAATCCTGATCTGATGGTGTCAAATTTGCAAATGAACTGGAGCTCAGCAGTTTCTCTTTGGAGTCTGGTCCTGAAAACTTTCATGTTTATCTGGTGGACAAAACCCATGTGTGTAGCAGCCCTATCATGCTGTACTGCTGGGAAAAGGGAGTAGGGAAAACATATGCACTAAAATATTGTAATTGTCCACGTTGAAAATTTCTCCCAATAAAAACTCCCCATAAACTAGAGTACAAAAGTGGCATCCTGACTTCAGACTTATATCAATATAATTTGAATGTGAAACATATCTTATGGGATACCATATTATTTGCATGACAATATGAATTAAAAATATATTGTTCATCTAAGTTAAAAACATAAGCTTTTTACTATAAATTGTAGCAGTTAGTTTAGATTGACTGACTAAAAACCTGTAGATAAGACACGTTCACAGTCCTAGTTTTACACAAGTTACAAGGCGAGAGTAGTTAATTTTAGAGAGGCTGCTTCTGAAGCCTTACCTGCTTTGGGTCAGCTACTTGGAGTAGTCTAAAATTACAAGCTTGCTTTCTTGCAGTTTTATTACCTACAATATCTGCTGTTGAGTGACACCTCAATTACCAGTGAAGGGCAACAGGCCTGAAATCAAGATGGCAGACACAGAAAGGGCCTCTCTCCCTGTAGATGTATCTTTGACCTTTCAGATATTTTAAGGGCTTTTTTTACTCAGGTGTGGGTGTGGAGAGAGAATAGAATTCTTTAGCAGTTATGCTCCTGTGAATGAGGGCTGTTTGACTGTTTGGGTTATTTTTCCTGCTTTCTTCAAGCATATGTATAGAAACACTAATTTGATTGACAACCTTCAGGATCTTGTGTGAAAGCAGAGTGTGACAGTAGGTCTTAATAAAAAAAGGTTTTAAAGACTGAGCCCATGTGAAGCTGTTGGTGCAATTAAACTGATATTACATTTCAAAGCTTTACTACATTAATGGGTATTTTTATTCACTCACGCTACGTGACATGTGAGTGAAATGAGTTAGTTATGCTATACTACGGAAAGATTAAATTAAGTGAAAAGATTTATTTGCTATCTTACAAGTTTTATGTCTGGTTAAATGAGGCTGTTACACCAGGATAAATACAGGGTAACTCCAGCAAAGCCCCTAGAATTAGTACAAAGGACTGCAGGAACTCTTTTGGGCATATCAATTATTAAAATACTGGCCATTTATCTAACCTACAGTAGATGCTCACCTAAGTCCATTGCTAGTCAGAGGACTGAGTGAACAAGTAAATCTTGCACAGTACCCTGTAGCTCATCAAGCTCTGGCAGCTCCAGTTTCAATGGAGACACTGCGGATTGATACTGATGTAACTGAGAACAGCCTATAGTGCTGAGATATAGGCACTTTGAAATGTCCACAACACCAGGAACTGAAACCAATACCAACAACTATGAATCATAGTAATGATATATAAATCCCAAATACTATTCACAGGTTTTAAAAAGGATACATGACTACAAGATTAACTAGGATATGGGACATCTTTATGATTTTGAATCAGACATCAGCAAAAGGGTATATTCTCCCTACGGTGCCTGTGCAGCCACTACACTACACTGCAGCATTAGTGAAGGTTGTAATAGCTGGGAGCCAAATTCCACCCTTAAATACACAAGCCCCACTCCAGCTCAATGGGAGCAGACAGTGCCAATGTGTGCAATAACAGAAGATGGTACTGTGAGTACAGCAAATGCTAAAACCTAGCTTATTCTTATTATATATAATTATTGACCAAGCCATCTTTAGGTTGGACTATGACTCCTGTCATAATTAATACCGGATATTTCCCACATTATAACTCACTCCTGGCCCCACTCAGGATGGGCTCCAGTACTTCTGGTCACTTATAACCCCCTTTGGTTTTCCTTCCACATCAGGCAGCTATTGTATACTTTCCTTCCACAATCCCTTGTCAAGACCTAGCACGGAGCACAGTTGAAGTTTCCAGTTCAGTACTCAGAAATGGAAGATTAAAAAAAGGCAACATTATTACCTTCTACTTACTATATCAGGGAATCTGATTTGAACTAGATGTGAGATGAGAAGATAGTACCAAGGTGCATCCATGTTAAAGTTGAAATCAATTCAATGGTGCCAAAATCTTGTGAGCTGTTTTTGTCCCAAAATGTCACAAGAGATCATCTGTTTGCATAGAGTTTTGAGCTCATGCCTGTTCTTGTGAGATTCTGGCTGCATTGATTGTGAACCAGAAAATAGGGCTATCGTGCTGTGGGATCTGGACCAACACCAAAAGCATCAGAACAACTTTGTATCTATAGATCCTTGTGTTCTAGAGATTTCATGTATAATCGGAACCAGTAAACCATGTAATTGCTAAAGGAACTGACGTACCTTATTCATGTAGATATACTGTGTTAAAAATGTGTTTAGAGTTCCCACACGTTTTGAAAATACTAAACCATATCCTTTGCTTTAAATACAAAGATTTATTTTCCCATCAAGATAAATAGTTTATCATGTCATGTAACAGAATGTATATTTTTCCTCTCGTTTGGTAATTGTACACACCAGGTCTTGAATGGATATTAAACAAACTTGATATTCTGAAGGATGTATCTTTATTTTCACTTTTCTTAATTGTGATTGTGTATTCTAATACAGTAGCCTAGGGAAAGTGACCTCTTCTGTTTTTTCTAAAACAGAAGTAGTATATATTCACGTACACATTTTAAACACCACCTCACCACTGATTTACTACAAACAACAAGAGGGACACTTCTAAGGTCATGCTCCTCTATCGGGGCTTATTTCTACTGGGAAGCAACACCAGGTTGTAACACATTAACTAATAAGATGCTGAACATGTGTTAGCACCTTGTGCAGCCATGGACTTGTGTTTAAAATGTCAGCTGGCCATGGTCTAGCTAATTGACATGATTTTTAAAATATATCATCTAAGATGCTAATTAACATGTTATAACACAATGAAAGGTCAGTGAGGTAATATCTTTTATTGGACCAACCTCTGTTGGTGGAAAAGACAAGCTTTCGAACTGTACAGAGCTCTTCTTCTCTGTGAAGCTCCAATAAAAGATATTACCTCACCCACCTTGTTTTCTCTCATATCCTAGGACCAACACAGCTACAACCCTGCAAACAAAGGACATTATAAAACAATGTCATTTTCCTGTACTGACAAGTCTTTAGTGTGGACTGTGTGCACCCCACACTGAAGTGAAGAAGAGAGGTCTAGGAGCAGGAGAAAGATACTGTTTCTTCTTTCCCATTTCCTGCCACCAAATCTGAAGGCAACAGAGTGGGACAGCTGCCAGGCATCCACCATGCCTCAAGCATTAGCTGGAGGAGTGAGGTGTTCAACATCGGCTTCACGATAACCCACTCGCCCAGCTCCACAGGAATGCTTCCACCAGACCCTCTTCCCACTTCTCTCACCTCTGATAGGGAAGGTTTGTTCTCCTGGGTCTACCTGTACAGCCTAATAGGGCCCTGATCTCATTTAGACACTACCACAATATTGGTAAGATTCATGAGAGGAGGGAATAGGTGCATCTTTCTGTCCCCTGCCTCATCCAGATTTTCTTTGGGTAGTTATTGTTTGAAGTAGCAGCAACCTCTTTGCTTTGCAAGATATTACTTCTACTATGGTACCATGTCAGCGGTCATACTTATACACACTCTAGTTGCTAAGACATGAGTCTTGGAAGTACAGAGATGTCACCATTGAACTCTGGGGCAGTTCTTGCAGACTCCTGCAGCCAGACCCTTTTATGAGAATCATAGCATAAATGTTCAAGATTTGCAAAACAATTTAAACACAAATAAAGTATTTGGCTCTACAGAGAGACACACAACTGACAACCAGCTAATCAACTTTCTATTCCACTTTTGACCTAACTGGGCAAGTAGAGGTTTTCCCCAGACCTCTTCTCAATTACAATGAGGCAGGTGATAGTCAAACTAAGAACGACCATACTGGGTCAGACCAACAGTCCAACTAGCCCATATCGTGCCTTTCAACATTAGCCAGTGCCAGATGCTTCAGAGGGAATGAAGGTAAGGCAATTTACTGAGGGATTCATCCCATCATCCAGTCCCAGCTTTTGGCTGTCAGAGGCTTAGGGACATCCAGAATATGGAGTTGCATTCCTGACAATCTTGGGTAATAGGTTCCTGGAGGATAGGTCCATCTTGGCTATCGAATTCTTTTTTGAACCGAGTTTAGTTTTGACCTTCACCTCATCCCCTGGCAATGACTTTCACATGTTGACTGCACATTGTTTTAAGAAGTACTTTATGTTTGTTTGAAACCTATTGCCTATTAATTTCATTGGGTGACCCCTGGTTTAGTTATGTGAAGGGTTAACAGTTCTTTATTCACTTTCTCCACACCATTCATGCTTTGATAGACCTCTATCATATCCCACCTAAGTCATCTCTTTTCTAAGATGAACAGTCTGTGTCTTTAATCTCACCTCATATGGAAGCTTTTCTATACCCTTAATCATTTTTGTTATGCTTGTCGGTCTCTTTTTGAATTCTAATTTCTATATGTATGTATGTGGGCAGATATTTTCACATAACTATCTACAACAACTCCAAGATCTTTCTTGAGTGGTAACAGCTAATTTAGACCCCATCATTTTGTATGTGTAGTTGGAATTATATTTTCCAATGTACATTTATCATCATTAAATTTCATCTGTCAGTCACCCAGTTTTGTGAGATCACTGTCAATATATACCAATGTGCAAGAGGGACAATATCCATTCCCCTGAATATCTTCTTGTGGGCAGTCACCCAATTCAACATTTCATTGTTTAATATGTTATAAATCCCATTTTCAGAATTTATCAAGAAAATCTTGTCACAGTGTTATAATAGCCAGCACAATTTGATGCATGTCATCTATATAAGGCTACAGTGGCAGTTAGTTAAAGTTCCCTAAGATTAA
This sequence comes from Trachemys scripta elegans, assembly GCF_013100865.1. NCBI lineage: Eukaryota > Metazoa > Chordata > Testudines > Emydidae > Trachemys > Trachemys scripta. Next base: position 24,684,062 of record NC_048308.1, read on the forward strand.
TAGATCATGGCAACCTTGGTCTTTAGCTATTTAGAAAATAGTAGGAAATAAAGACTTGTTAGTTTATTGCTAAAATGTATTGTACCAGGAATTAACCTTGCTCTTTTATTTTAAAATGCATGAACCCCATTAATAGCAATTTTGATATTAAAACAAAAAAAACCCCGCAAAAACTGATGTCAAGTAATTTAGCTAATTAATTTTCTAGTTAATCCATTGCAAATTGCTTTTCCTCACCTTTGACAGGAATGGATGGTTTGCAACGTACAATGTTTAGCTGTGTAAATTAAGAGGTGAGCTATGATTTCATTTGTCTATTTATAACAATTCTTATGCTGTATAGTTTTAGACAAAGGGTGGGCCACCTACGACCCACAGGCCACATCCAGGCCACCAGCTGATTTAATCTGCTCCTCGAGCTCCCGCTAGGGAGCAGGGTCTGGGACTTACCCCGCTCCTGCACTCCAGCCGGACCGTGGGGTTGGGGGCCGCTCCGTGAGGCTCCCGGAAGCAGTGGCATGTCCCCCCTCTGGCTCCTACGCTTAGGGGCAGCCAGACTCTGCACGCTGCCCCCGCCCCAAGCACCACCCCTGCAGCTCCCATCGGCTGGGAACTGCGACCAATGGGAGCTGGAGGTTTGGTGCCTGTGGATGGGGCAGCACGCAGAGCCGCCTGGCTGCGCCTCCACGAAGGAGCCGGAGGGGGGAATATGCCATTGCTTTCAGGAGCTGCTTGAGGTAAGCGCTGCCCGGACCCTGCACCCCTGAGCCCCTCCCTGCGCCCTCATCCCCCTCCTGCTCTCCAAACCTCTTGACCCCAGCCCGGAGCACCCTCCTGCACCCCCAAACCTCTCATCCCCAGCCCCAACCCAGAACCTGCACCCGAGCCGGAGAGCTGATCGGAGAGTTTTTAGTAAATAGTCTGACAATCACTTTTCTGTGTTTTACAATCAGAAAATGCATTCTAAGAAAAGTACAGTAAGATGTGGTTAATTATTAAAATTCAGATTAGGTTAGTCAGACTCTTCAAGAAGACAGTGGTCTACTTCCACAAATGAAAAAAGAATAATTTATTTCTGCAATAAAATGTTTGTGAAAATACATTGCTGTAGAGATCCTCATTGAAGAAGACAATTTACAGTCTTACTGAGAGACCAAGCATTCTTTTAGAAAATTAAATGTGTGCCTACCAAGATATTTCTTTTAATTTCTGTGCAATAATTCAGTTGGTTTTGTAAACAACAGTGCTTACTAATCTTGTAAACATTTCTGGATTTTATTCACAGGGATAAGGCCCAAAAACTCAAAGCAAGTATATATGGCATTGTTTTGGATAGTGGAGAGAATGCCTAGACAGCACATCAAGACCCTCAGAACAGAGTAGGTCCATCTCCACAGCCTGGCAAAGTTATGAGCTCAGAGTGATCTTGTTAACATGGATAGCTAGAGGCATTTCAATTAACAACCAGTAGGGGGCTGAATTATGCTTGGTGTTATACTTTCAATCAACTCAGGACAAGGGTAACTTGCAGCTTAAAAATCATATGGCATATCTGCATACCTATCAACTAAAATGTTGTCAATTAATATTGTAAATCATGTGGTGAATATGTATTCCACGCAGACTAAAATAAATAACAGTTATTTTATTATTTATAAGTGAGCATACTCTAAAACTTGGCATTTTCTGACAGTGTTTATAGACAAATTATCGAGTAAAAATACACAGGTCAAATATTAACTTGGAAGATAGTTGCTATTTTCCACTTAATTTCTTCATGATAGGGCTATCATGTTCAGCATTTGTGAAAATGCTTCCTACAACCACATGAGTACCCCAAAGATTATGACGAATAACTTTGCAGCAGCCAAGGTCATCAACACAGAATCCTAAATGGCGGTAGCGTTCATCTGTTTCAAACAGTGTGTTGTTCGTGTATGGTCCAAAAAACTGGGGAAAAAAGGCAATTTTCATATTTTAAAGATATTTTAGATGAATATGTTCAGCATAGCGATAATCTTACAAAACAGAGGTTTTTGAGATTTAAAATATTACAGGCCTACTTGAGTTTAAACAAAATGCAAATCTAGCAATACTAGTAACAAAACTGCATCCAAAATCTGTAAAGTGATTTCACTGTGAATAAGCTACTTAGGTTTTTTTTTTTTTTTTTTTTAATTTTTTTTTGGGGGGGGGGGAAGAGAGAGGAGGGGTTGATTTTTTAAAAGAGAAACAATTAATTCCTAGCCCCAAAGGATTTTGACACAGGTTGTTTAAAACACATAATTAAACACTTTGTGCTATGTTTTGGCATAAGTACAGTGGTTGCCCTTAATAATATGTTCTGTTTTGAAATATTTTACTATTTCTTGAAGCATTCCTTAGGATGAAGAATATCCCTAAAATGGTAAAACTGAAAAACAGAACAGTAGGACTTTTAAAAGGAGTTATTTCTGAAGAGTAGTTAAAGTACATACAAACAAGTACACCTTTTTAGAGTTAACTGTCTAATTTGCTTTACTTTCTAAAATAAAAGGCACGGGCACCCACAGGCACCCACTCTCACAGAACAGCTTGCAGGGCCAAGAATTTAATTCTTAAATCCCTATAGACTTTACAAATTTAACATATTGTTAAGCACTCAGACTATTTCCCCTCTCCCCCCCCCGCACTTTGTTAGAAGTAAATGCAGCTACTGAATCATGGTACAGTAAATATCCAGAGTTTTTAAATGGTACAACTGCAAAATCCTGGAAAAGAAAAAGGGGGATTCTAAATGGAATAGCTGATCCATCTTAAACTACAATGATTCTTAAAGACATCATCATCATCATCATCCATAAAATGATTGAGGTATACTCCAATAGTTTTTAGATTTTTCTTTGCATTTTGGAAATAAAAGTGAATGACACTTGCTACAGATTTATACATTTTAAAAGTATTTCCTCTTTAAAAAGATTTTTATATACCAATTTCAGAAAACATGTTATTCATAGTAAAAGTCAATTAAAAACAACACTTAAGAGTGATTTGCCTCGTCAAGGTGCTTTACATATATTAATTATTCCATACAACAACATTTCTTCGAGGTGGCTATTCACATTGTATATATGAGGAAACTGGGGCACAGAGATTAAATGACTTGTGTAAAGTGATGCAGCGGGTGTTGGGACTAGAATGTAGGAGTTCCTGTCCCCAATCCTGTACTCATATATTCTTATTTCAGTAATGATAATATACACACACACATTATACATCTAGTATATTTCATATACTAAATAGTATTTAAAACCAAAATAAGGAAATAACCTGAGGCATGCATACAGACATCTATTTAAATGGGATTTAATATGCCCAAGTCTTTTCACTTAAACTGTATATATGCAAATAGCACTTTCACATGATCAGATTTTAAACTGAGGTATTTGTGATACATTATGAAGTTCCCCAGCACAGAAACTGATTTTGAAATCTTCACTGTAAGATGCATGAGTAAATGCTACCCATTGTAATTAAGATTTGCAGAATAGAGCCCAAAAGCAGAGTCCCCACCTCTACCAAACTTTTAGTACAGGACAGTAGCAAGCCAGCAAATTTCTCAATAAATGCATGAAAGTGTGAGAAACCTGTAAGTTTGAACAAAAACAGAGAAAGCTATTTATTTTGCCTTCAACTAAATTACAAAGGTGGATGGAGCTAGGGCATTCAGCATCATTTGCGGTAGCCCCTTGACCAGCTTTAAAGAAAGCCCAGCTAAACCTATTATTTTCCCTCCCCACCACAGTGATCACTGACTTTATTCAGTTTAAAAATAACCAAAACAAACATCTTTATATACTAAAAATGCTTAGCTCGGCAGCTAATGTGGTGGAGTTTATAATATTGTTTCTCTCATACAGCAGTGCATACTTGCATCACACTTTGGTTAAAATTCTCTTTGTAGTCTAGAATGGCATAGACCAGGGATGGGCAACTGGCCCCAAACTATGGGCATGTCAGGGTGCACCTCTGCCAATGGGGAGGCAGTAACCAAAGCTAGGTGCTGGAACCCCTTCCTTGCTGGTAAGACAGAGGGCTGGCCAGGTCAAATTTGATTGGCAGATGCCTCTTCAAATCCCTTCTCATCAGAAAACCAGGGTCTCCCACATTCCAGGGGAGCACTCTAAGCACTGATTGGGGAAGAACTCACCAGAATCTGATTGGCTCTCTGCTCACAGACAATCAGCTACGGGTGAACCAGTAAATGAAACTAGGTGGTGTGGGGGCAGAGTTTGTGCCTACATTGATGGGCGAGTAGAGTGGTATGAGCCAGCAGCTTTGCTAAAAGACTACATCACTCAGCAACCTGGCTCAATCTTAAAAAAAAAAAAAAAAAAAAAAAATTCTGTATGACTAGGCAAAAGGTTTTAGTGATCCTCTACAACCTTGAAGTTGCTCATTCCTGGCATAGAAAAAGAGCTGGACTTGTATATTATGTGCTTGAAGAGGATTACTTATGTTTCAATGAAAGAAGAGCGTAGTAAACTCCATTTAACTAGATTGCACTTAATAGGCATGACAATTTTAATGACACATATTCCAGGTAGCCATTTTAACTTGATAATGAATGCCAATGGCTGTTTAATAGGGATAATATTAGCATATATTCCACATAATAGGGACATAATTGACTAATGCCAGGAGACTATTTTGTTGTTGTACCCAGTTGGTAAATAGTTGTGAAATTCTGGTCTGTGTGTTAGATGTGTACTTTTTTGTTTTAAAGTATGCTGTAAATAAGGATGAAGAGATGCAGTGCAGTCAATTTCAATGCAGTTCAATATTCAATTTGTCTTAACTTTTTGAAAAAAGTTGACAGCCTTAGTCAGAATGGCTATTTGAATTATTAGCCATCTGCCAGTATACCTTAAACTAGAGCATTCTACTGTATTGCTACTGCAAAAGGGGATTTCAATACTGTAGTGCCAAGGTGTCCAAGAACTCAAATGCTATCAAATATTCCAGAGAAGAAATATGCACTGATGTACTCCCATCCCATCCTGCAGTGACTGTATACTTCTAAGGAGAAGCTAGTTCATTTTCTATACTCCAATACTTCTTTGCTACAACCACTCTTCAGAGTAGCAATTGCAATGATACTTCACGTAGTGTGGATAAAAAGTAACTGGCAACTGGGCCAAGCTAAACCTGGGCCAAGACCATGATGTCAATTTAAGACACCAAGGGAGCTATCAGATGGTAAAAAGTTTTTGGTTAACACCTAAAAGAGCTGGATTTGAACCAGTAACCGACAGGTAAAAGTATCCACATACTATTATAGTCTATTATATCAGTCTCCATTCTCCACTCATTCTTTTCAGCAGAGTAACTTACCGCCAATCCTGATGATGGATCAATAAAGTCAGCCCAATAGCCTTCAGACAACAGTGCATAGCAAATTTCCTTGGCACCATTAATGAACTACAAAAAAAAAAAGGGGGGGGGGGGAGAAATAATTACATTAAAAAGGAGCGCTCCTTTTTAATGTATGTAAATACTGAATGAATTTTTAAGTTAAACCTAGTGCAGAGCCTCTCTAACCTGCACCAATAAATGCCAAATTTAACATTAAAGAAAAAGGCCAACAACAGTACTAAAAGGAATAAAATTAACAACATATGTTAGGCTACTACAATCACATGAGATTTACAAGAAATTCTTTGTGCCACTCAGTAGAGGATTAACAGTTTGTTCAAGGATCATCTAATTGCTTTGATTGCTCATGCAGTTTGCAGAATCATACCTGCAAAACCTCTGTAAAAGTCAAACATTGCTTCAATTATTTCTCTACTTCATGAGTCATTTACAGATCAAAACTGAATTTCCTAGTTTGCTACAACAAGCCATTAAATATACAACTTTATTTAAGTACTAACAAAACTTTTTGGAAAAAGATATCATGGAGAACAGGATAGCAATGTGTGGTTGCTCTGAATAACAGAAGTCTAACTACAAGTCCTTTTAAACATAAGTCTGGACACCAAACTTTCCAGTTAAAAATGTATTTCAAAATATAGTTTTATAAGTATTTGATACTTTAACTACTGAAACCAACTGTTATGCTGTCATTAACCATTGGGCAAGATTAGTTGGGGAGTTCAACTCCTCCGAACATTTCTGGCCATGCAAAGAAAGTTGTACTGTGTGTTTTCCCAATAAATGGGAGGAAGTTGGTTAAGAACTTTTGAGGTTTTACAGCAATATTTTTCAGAAACGAGCAAGCCACACAAGGATGAGAACATGTCAGATTAACATCTCACAAAAACATACAAAAAGAAAAGAGTTTATATTTTAGGAACAATTTTTAGTACAGCTGGGTGATGTGATATGGCCAAGGTTTGTTTAATGTCTCGGATGTCATCTTGTATTCATTTGTCTAATAGATTTTATTTTTTAAAAAAACAAACCATAAAAACACCATCAAAGTTGTGACACACACCCCAGATTAGATACCATGTTAACTCAATTGGTAAAACTACGCTGTTTTGCCTTGATACTGCAACAAAAGGAACAAAAGATAATATGACATCTTGAGGTCCTAGCCTAATACACATGTATAATCTATAGGCATATCACTGGACTAGTGGAAGACCAGACTCCTTAATATTACTTAAAATTTAAATTGTGAACTTATTTCCTTATTTTTTATTAAAAATCAAAAGATGCCCATATAAATGTAAAAGTTGAATTTTTTTCTAATGTTTATGCTCCAGACACAGCCCTATGTCTCAAAATTTTCAAAGAGTAATTCAGAATCTGATTAGTCAGTCAGTCAACATCCCTTCCAGTGGTCCAAAATATCAAGAGCTCTCTATCTTACTGTTGATCTATTCTCCCTTTTCTCTATTTAAATGAGTCTTCAGGTCCACTGAACCTTTAAACTTTAAAGTAAGTCACAGACATACTAGTAAGCAACCTAAAGACAGCATTTAATGCATAAATTTTTGGTAAATCAGATATTTGGATCCAGTGTTGTAACTGTCTCAGAGCAGTCACTTAAAGTGATGTGTTAATTTAAACTTGAGTCTTGCTACTGTAAACACCCAGATATGTCTGTAAATAACCCCCATTACTTTAGCAAAAGCCTCTCACATTAAATTAGTTCTTTTGAAGTTATTTCTAACCATCTACAAAGCAAACAAATAGGCCATTTTATTGTGAATTTGCGGTTAGTAACCTTTAGGCCAGGAGGTTACATCTACACCCTTACAATGATTATATTAGAGTTGACAAGGAGGTGCACATGGAAGAAAGAAGACAATTAACATATAATTAGACCAGATTACAACGCTAAAGACTAACAGACCATAAATAATTTAAAGACAAGGACACACTAAAATGAAGGGAATTTTACTTTGTATGCAGTCTTCATGCTGATACTTTAGACTGCTTATTCCTTTTCCTGCAGTAACCCTTACATTGCCTCTACTGATAAACTGCATTTATAAATCATAATTTCAAGGATAGTGAGTAGAACTGTTTTCATCTTAACTTCTACTGATGCTGACTCCCATCCATAATTAGATGGATTGGTAGACAAAATCATCATACAGGAAGGGAACCCATCAGTTAAAGAGATTTAAAAAAAAAAAAAAAAAACAATCAAAAATTTTAAAGGGATATATTTTAAGATAATGCAGTTAAGAAAATTAGTGTCAGCAGTAAACACTGACATCTGCTGGAATATACAACAAATTCACAACGTTGCTTTTTCTAGAAAGAGACCTCTAGTGGCAATTCAACTAGATTCACTTGTATTAAGCTAATGTGGAAGATTAATTTATAAATGTTAATGCTTTTAACCTGAATGTCATTAACTGAATACATTATTAGAATATTAAAAAACCCCAATCACTACTTTGTAGGTTATAAAACAGGCCAATTTAGCAAACGCTATGAAAGGATGTGAATGAAATCATGCAAAGCAACAAAACAGCATGAAATGAATTGCTCTTGCCCTACAGTGATAAGGAAAGATGGCTGTTATTCCGTGTAGAATATTGACCAATTATAAAACCAAGTATCTTGGGTAATATATGAAAAGGCTTTAATGCACTGCCACATAACAAGATGACTCCGTAACTCATCTCACCACCAAATAAGATTAATATTTAGCATTTTCACCTAAAGATATCAAAAAGAGTTTTGTAAAACTGGTGAAGTTCATTTTCCCTATTTTACCAATCCCTTGACCTAGCCACTTGGCTAGGTCAAGGGATTGGTCTAAGAAAATTAGAGAGTAAGCCAGTTCCAGAACTAATAACAGGTTAAAATAAACAAAAAAAGGCCCATCTACAATAGATATGACCACAAATAAGAATATGCTGACACCAAATACAAATAATACTTACGTTTTCTAATAGCAATTCTCTCTCATCTTCTACTTCTTCACTCCATATAGTCATATCATTTTTAGTTTTCTGGGTTATGGTTAGTACTGTTAGATTATTGGCAGTCACCTCTGGAAACATTGATTCAAAGTCTAGAGAAATGGAATCAGCATGTTAGGAGTGTAATGGGTTGGTTTTGTATATTTTATGCTTTCTCCACTTCAGACAGAGTACGTCAAATGGTCAGGAGCTTTTCATTCAGTGTGCTACATTTCACTTAAACTATTGTAATAATAAAACTTCACCAATCTGTAAATTTTAAAATTGCATGCAAATAAGTATCTTACTGCTCAGCAAAGACTTAGTAGCTGAGATAGATACCCAGGTATTATGTGAATGAGATTTTATTATTTTAAAACATACTATTGTACAACATGAAGTAATTACAATTAAACTACAGGTGTTAATTATCCTTGCATTAATTGTGTGTTTACACTGTAGGCCAAGGGCTAGATTCAGAGATGGACTCAGGTGTGGTGACACAATGTCATAACACCTAACTTTTAGAGACTCAGGTGCTCAGACTCCTTATGTAATGATGGGGAGAGAATGGGATTCACAAAAGGCAGCACGCTGACTGAAGAACTGCCTAAGCTAGTTAAGGGGAGATGCTGAGGAAAAGAGTGTATGCTAAACCCTGTCCCTCTCACATAATTAGGCATTGGCAAAATAGCTTACTTTAAGCACACCTGGGCTTACCTTTTCCAAAATCGGTGGGATTTGTTGTTCAGTTGTGGCCTGCAGGTTTTTCTGCTTCACTCCAAGAACTGATTTTTCTCTGGGCTTGCTTTTTTTTTTTTTTTTTTTTTTTTGGACCATGACCTGTCTCCCCACACTCAGCATCATGACACCACAAGCCCCACCCCCACAACTTTTGGAACCTTTGGACTGCTTTTTAAGACCATTTCATGCTTGTGGTCTTGAAATTTTTGGCCTGGGTATGACATGCCTAAGTCCACAGGAAGGTGCCTCTTTCTAGCTGGGATTCATAGCTGGGAGCCTTTTCCTAGAGCCTAATGCATTGAGGAGGAGAAGTCATTGGGCCAGAAACAGTGGGAATAAATCTATAACCTGATGGATAGGGCACTCACCTGGGAGGTGGGAGACCAAGGATCCAGTTCCCCACCTCCAGTGCCTCTATTTATCCATTGTGGAACAGCTTCAACAGGAGAGATTAAGGGAGACCCACATCACAATATCCCATAGCCTAGTGGTTAGGGCACTCACCTGAGTGGCAGATCCCTCTTCAAATCCCTTCTCATCAGAAAACCAGGGTCTACGACATTCCAGGGGAGCACACTAAGCACTGATCTAAAAGTTGAGGGAGGTGTGTTCCCCACCATGTGTGTGGAGTTAGGCAGCCTCTGAGCATGCCTACTGGATTGAGTTCTGCAGGTGAGACAGGTGCTCCTTTGTCTAACTTCCCCCAGTTTGTGGACTGCACTGGGGCTTTGGCTGCCTACAGCGAGGTAGCAGAAACAGGCAGCTAGGAAACTTTTACTGCAAAAACATAGGCACCTAAGTCCCTTTGTTAACCTAGCCCCAAGAGTCTTGCAGTCATGCAATACCCCAAGTCCATCCAAAACTATTTCTGTTGCATGGGGAGGAGAACTAGAAAGAGGAGAAGCCAGATAATGGGATTCAGTAGCTCCACGGCAATTCTCCCCATGTGAAAACAGGGCAGAGGAGTGGTTCAGATATGGCAAGTATGCCTACACACTCCATTGGATCACAAGCCTATACGGGTGCACACACAGCAGCTATGGAGGTAGTTTTGGTCAGACTATAAGCGTACCATGCCTTAAAAAAATTAAAAAAAGACTTCAGCTGACCTTTTAATTTTACTACTGAGTCACTAATGTTTAAATTATTTTACAAATATTGCTGTTAATAGTACAACAATTTTGTATGCATTTTCATATAGAGTTAAGGATTTCATTATGTAAAATGTAAATCTTTTAGTAATCAGATAGTAATCTGGATTATTTTTATTGCATTTTTTAATACTGTGAAGCTAAAGGAACAATAATTCACATCCTCCGCCACCTTGGTCTGATGGTGAGAAAAGCTATATATTTTTACTTCATAAAAACTTAAAATTAAACTGTTCAAAAATGTGAAAGATGTACCTTTTCGTAACAGTTCTGGACAAGTTTGTATTGCACATTCTATCTTAGCATTTTCAAAGTATGTTTCAGCATTATTTATTTGCTGTTTAGGAGGGACATCAGTGCCCTGAGGAAAATCAAGGAAATACAAATGGGTAACTTTCAGGTTCAGAGAATGTGTGACATGATTAACAGTTAAAACAGTATTTCCTACTGGAGTTGTGTAATCGCCAGATCCTGCAGACGTTTATTCATAGAAGTAGTTCCATCGAGTAAAGGCTGCTCACAAAGTTTGCAACAAGTCCCTAAACCTCATCATCACTCCATTTTATAGGTGGAGAAACTGAGGCTTTTTTGAACAACATCAGAGTAAGTCTGTTAGAACTAGGTCTCCTGACTCCCAAGCCTATGATTTATCAAGATCAGCCTTCTCCTAAAAGCTAATCCTATAACCACTGAAGTCAACTGTAATTACTTGTGTAAGGGAAGCTGCAATATCAGGCCTGTGTATCATTAAAAAATGTGCGCTAAATGTGTAACAAATGAGTTTTGAACTTTTAACACCGCATTTACCTATACCATTTTCATATCTCAGATGGGTCTAAATGCACTACTTTATATTTAATTGTACTTACATTACACCTACCGCATTCAAATAAATGGCTAAAACAAAATGGCTTTATAAATCTTTAAAGTGACACTTTTAGCATATTCATGCATTCATAATGTGTGCTGCAATTAAAAAAACTAAACAGATGTAGATATACCACTACAGGAGTCAAAACAAAAATTTACATAAAATTATGCAATGCTCCTAGGCTTGATATTTTTCAAGCAAATTTAAGTACCCAACTGTTGTAGCCTCACAGCTAAAACTATCCACTACTACTGCCATATAAGATCTTTAATAACTAAAGCTACTAATCTAGGGCTCTAGTTGCTACAATTTGGGTTCTGTAGCTGCCTTTCGTGTGGAAGTTCTACAACTAACTTGCAGGAGTAAACTGCAGTTCTTAAGAGGACAGTGAAAACAGCCATCTGCTATGGGAGAATGAAACGTTACATCAGGCTTTCCACATCTGTTCTACACCTCAACATGGATTTCTTGGCTCTTTAATCCACATATAATGTGAAAGTTATTTCATCATTAATATGGGATTCCAGCGAGCTAATGTAGCAATTCCCTTTGACAGTCTAATAATGTTGAACTAGTAAATACAGTTTTTCTCCAAGAGGACTGTATGTACAGTATGTTTGTAGAGCATCTTGAGCTGCAGCGAATGCAGAGGCACATGGTCAGTCTATAAAACTATTCCTCTTAAAAAGACTCAACATGTTAGGTTAGCCTTTTGCTATAAAATGCTATATACTTGCTCAGTGATACTCAGACTGAGGCTTGGGAGAGGCAAGCGGCTCTTTAACGCTTTTCCTGCAGCTCTTTGCAGCAATATTAAAACACTGTGATTTAATTATTTAACCTAACCCAGGGTAAGGCAACCTATGGCACGTGTCCCGAACACGGCACATGAGCTGATTTTCAGTGGCACTCACACTGCCTGGGTCCTGGCCACCGGTCCGGGGGGCTCTGCATTTTAATTTAATTTTAAATGAAGCTTCATAAACATTTTAAAAACCTTATTTACTTTACATACAACAATAGTTTAGTTATATATTATAGACTTATAGAGAGAGACCTTCTAAAAATGTTAAAATGTATTACTGGCACGCGAAACCTTAAATCAGAATGAATAAATGAAGACTCGGCACAACACTTCTAAAAGGTTGCCGACCCCTGACCTAAGCTATTAACCAATAAGGTTGCTTTTACTATGTTATTATAACCAATTGTAGTTGATAAAATAATAATACTTGGCCAGCCGTTTTGCTGTGAGAATACACACACACACACACACTAAATAAAATAATGAATTCACAGTACTGTGGCTTTTTTGGATAATGTTGATCCCTAATTTGGCTCCAAAAACAGTGAGGTCTCAGTGTCACTGATGACATTATACATGTGCTAAAAATTTCTTAATATACAGGACCAACAAATATAGTCAAATTGCCCACTGTTAATAAGGCATCTCTGAAGGGAGTAACTTCAATTACAATCAAGTTTAGTTAGTACACTTCTCATGTTGGCTTTCATGAGCATACAAGAACCACAAGCACAAATAAGGGAGACTTTGTCCTAATGAATTAGACCCATCCAATCCAAAGGAAATCATTAAAAGTTAACAATTAACACTGATCTGTTTTTGCAAAAAACAGATCAATAAGACTAAGTCAACAATTTGTTTTAAAGTTAAATTAACCTAATCTTGTTTTCATATAGCTCATATGAATAAGCAGCTATTTCATTACACATTTTGCAAAAAATATTCACATTACTCATAGTGTCAGGAGTTTTAAAGGAGACAGTTGATGGTTTTCTTGGGAAACAAATGTTCTACATGATCTCTCCCCCCATCTCTGTTCATTTTCATCTCGCATCACTTTCAGAGCACTATCAATATTCTATTTTTGGGAGATTACTCTTTGGCATATAAGAAAATCAAAACACTACTACAATTTTCAGCTTCATGTATTAAATTATTGTTCCTACCTGAAACTCGTTTATGTATTGTGCCATCACAAATTCATGTCTCTCACTTGATAAGGGCTCCATTAATATATCAGGCAAACTTTTATGAACGTGTGTTTTCTTCTGAGAAGCTGTACCAGTTAGGTGACAATCGAAACCTATATTACCAGGGAGCTGGAATCTCTGGTCCTGAGGACCAAATGGTCCCATTACTTCATCTGGCCACACAGTTCTTGGACCTGTCAAAAATTGAGGCTTACATTATTCTTCACATTGAAAAAAATACAGTTATTTTTAACTCCTAAATAAAAACATTTGAGTGCAATCACGTAAAATAGAAAAAAAAAAAGAAAGTAATCACAAAGATTAAGTGAAAAAACTAAATGTTTCACCATATAAAAAAAAAGTAATTTTATCTCTATTTATTTATTTGAGACAGATAGTTTTTAAGATGTTGAACTCTGGTAGGCAGTAAATGTAACAAAATTCGTTTCTTTTTCCTTACATATATCAGGAGGTGCAGCAGCAACATGAGGCTCATCTGAGCCAGAAGATCCTGCTGTGGAAAAAGCCTTGGGATTTACAAGCCTTCTGACCAAGGAGTAAAATCCTGGTAGATAGGTCACCAGTCTTGCTCTGTTACAGAGCACCTAAAGAGAACGAAAGAAGAACTGAGTATCATCTGTTGCAAGTAAAAGTGATCAATGAATTTATATTTAACTTTTTAGAATACAAAACTACATGTAACTCCATAGAAAAACTTATAGCAGTGAAGTGTCATTAATTGTATTTTTTAACTGTAAGAATATTTTACACTATTAGTACTGTAAGTTTTCTATTCAATTTTGATAAAAGGAAACTGCACAATGCAAACAAAAATGCACACTGAAATACCTCCACACTTGAGCTACAGTTAGAAAGGGGTTAATTGTCAGGGGTATCATTGTGACAACACATGAATGTAAATATGTTTATGTATAGGGTCATGATACGCTAGGTATCATTTCCCCTGATGTTACATTTGGGGCAGGGGGTGGGGGGGGGAACAACAACAAAAAAACCAAAAATACAAAACAATCAGGAAAGTTGATCCTAGGATCCATCAAAATATTTTAGGTAAGTAAATACTGATATCTAATCATAGTGCTTTGCCCTACAGACTAGCACTGTGTTTAGTTCACCCCTGGTGCAAAGGTATTACAGGATACTCAGAAGAATAATAAAATATAAAAGAATGCCAAAGCGCACACAGAGTGCACACACAAATTTATTTTAAAACCAAATTATCAGAATGGGCAGGAGTAGCAATTCAGTCACTATACCATCTACCTGCAATATTTCAACTTGAGGGTCACAGTCAAGCCAGGAAAGCCTAAAATTAGTACTGACAACATTATTTTGCTCTGCAGACACAAAACATATTTTCAGCTACAAAAAAACAGCAATATGGGCTTATAATCAGGTCACATAGCTCTTGTGTATTCTGCAGAGGCAGAATTTGCCACAGAATTGTGTTTCCAAGTCTAAGGATTCAATTACAAAAATACAAAAACAAAAAGACAACACCTACTTCTATGATTATAAAGAAAAACCTTAAAAAACAAACCGAGCGTAAATGGATGCAATGTTGTCTTCCCAAGTCTGCAAACAGCCTGAAACAATAGCACTCGGAAGTGTGACCAACTCCAATTCATCTCAATGTTGTTAACTCTGAATCCTAATGATGATAAATTTAAATGTCAACATTGTTCACTATTTTACTGTTGATTGGTTTAGCAAAAATATCCAGCTAATGTGATTAAGCCCAGAAATTTAATCTTCTCCCCAAGTTTCAAGAACTCCAACTGCTAAAACTTCAAGCTTCCAACAACTTCTAGTTTCTCAACTTCAACAATCCAATTATGCACTCAAAAAACAAATCTGTAGCCAATTCAAATGTTTAGGGACAGTAAAATAAATTGAATTTTAATACCAAAATAATAAACCATTATATTTAATTAAATAAACTCCTTCATTTTTAACATACTTAGAGCTACCACAAGATTTCCAACCTGCTGAACTGCAGTGCCCTAAAAACTCAATCTTGCTGCTTAATTTAGGTTCATCTTGTGAGACAGTATTTGGGCCTTTGTTCTACTTTCTAGAACTGGGGGGAAATTTTTGAAAAGATTTTCAGGGTAGGACTAAATCTTAAGGCTCCAGTGCTATACACTTGTATGCACACACTTAAAGTAGACTTATGAGTAGTCCTATTGACTTTAATGGAACTGCTCACATGCTCAAAGTCAGACACATGCATGCATGCATGCATGCATGGAGGATTGGGACCTAAGCCTGTCAGCCTAAACACAAAGCCTTTACATAGTAAAGGCTAGTGTACCTTATACATACCTATCCTTTTTTGTTATCTAAAATACATATTAAACTGACAATATCTGACCAAAAACAAACACTTCTTGTATGCAGTGTTGTTGTAGCTATGGTGGTCTAATATCTTTCATTGGACCAACTCAGGGGTGGCCAACCTGAGCCTGAGAAGGAGCCAGATTTACCAATGTATATTGCCAAAGAGCCACAGTAACACGTCAGCAGCCCCCCCCATCAGCTCCATCCCCCCACTCCCAGTGCCTCCCGCCCACTGGCAGCCCTGCCAATCAGCACCTCCCCTTCCCTCCCCGAACCTCCTGATCAGCCGTTTCATGGCACGCAGGAGGCTGGGGATGGGGGAGTGAGGGCACGGCAGGCTTAGGGGACAGGGCAGGAAGGGGTGGAGTGGGGGCAGGGCTGGTGGCAGAGCCAGGGCTTGAGCACCCCCCGGGCACATTGGGAAGTTGGTGCCTGTAGCTCCAGCCCTTGAGTCGGTCCCTATACAAGGAGCCACATATTAACTTCTGAAGAGCCGCATGTGGCTCCTGAGCCACATATTAACTTCTGAAGAGCCGCATGTGGCTCCTGAGCCACATATTAACTTCTGAAGAGCCGCATGTGGCTCCTGAGCCACAGGTTGGCCACCCCTGGACCAACTTCTGTTGGTGAGAGAAACAAGCTTTTGAGCTTACACAGAGCTCTTCTTCAGGTCAGAAACTTAAAAAGCTTGTCTCTCTCCCAAACAGAAATTGATCCAATAAAAGATATTACCTCAACCACCTTGTCTTTCTAAAGACAAACACCACAATCCTGCAGACACTTATACATGTACATTTAAGCACTTGACATGCACCAGCATTTGCAGGAATCTAGAGTTTAAATTGGAATTTTGGGCCCAAAATTCCATTAAATTCAAAAGCCACATCACAGCATAGTGCAATCTGATTCCACCTCAATGCTTTACTTGAAATGGGGCACTGTTGCAGATTCCATTCAGGAATATCAAAATAATAAAACTTAGCACTTAAGGCCCAATTCTAGAAACACACACCCACAAAGAATGTCACTGACGTAAATGAGATTACCCATGTTCATTCTTCCAGGACTAGGGTCTTACAGCATTTGTTATCCTTAGATCTCAAAGTGCTTATAATTAGTACACAATTACTTGAAATCAGCTTTAAGTAACGGCTTTCACAGCCTTGTATTTCACACTATTCTATCAAATAATTTTTACAGTTAATATCAGCACATTCAGAACTCAAGTTTTTAAATTACAATTTGTGCTGCCAGAGCACCCGCTGAAATATCAAAATTTGTTATTCAATGTGAAAGATTTATACAAGATAAATTATTTAGATTGTTGGACAATTTAAATTTTTTTTTAAACTCTATAATAAATATTAAAATATATTCAAGACGCAGAACAGACCTATATTGTTAGTTTATTGTACACACAGTATAACCACTTAATCTTTACACTTACGGTTTACATTACGACCAGAAATCTTTTGTAAAAGGATACCCTATATCAGGGGTTCTCAAACTTCATTGTGACATGATCCCCTTCTGACAACAAAAATTACCACATGACCGCAGGAGGGGGGACCGAAGCATGTGCATAAGTGTTTGTAGAATTGGTGACAAATATATGAATTTATAAATCAGCCTCAAAAAATTCAGCCAAATTCTTCCATCAGTCAACAATCCAAAAACTGTTTTTACATAAAAAAAAGTTGCGTTCAACAGAACCTTTTATGAACAACCTAACCTTTTGTAGGAGAATTGCACAGAATTTCACTGATGCCATGAAAAAAATCAAAGAGAATCTTGTGCCATATAAAATATTAACAAAATGTTTTGCAGTTTGCATGTTGTCTTATCTTAGAGACACAAGGTGGGTGAGGTAATACAGTATCTTTTACTAGACCAACTTCTGCTGATAAGAGAGACAAGATTTTGAGCTTACACAGAGCTCTACTTCAGGTCTAATCTTCAGATATGAGGGGCATGAGGAGTCTTTCATGGCCCCCAACTGAAGTTACAATACAAATGAAAACTAAGTTTCCTGCTTAATGCTGTTTAGCTTAATGATACAGCCAACATTATAAGCTATTGGTAGCAGAGCTCAATGACTAAATTACTCACATTGGCCATTTCTGAGGGTTGTTTCTCTATTTAAATAAAATTCTTCCTGAAACAGAAGAAAGAAATATCACACACGAGTGACTGGTTATATAATGTCAGATACTATGGTTAGGAGAATGGTATACAAACCTATCTAGAACATACAACTGCTTCCGTGCTGCTGCAAGGTGTAACGACACGAAACACAACCCTCCCGTTTTGCTACTGGGTGCGGTTTCTGCCACACAACATGACAGTTTGTTAACTTGCTATTCCCTGTCCATGGGGTTGTGAATCAGGAGGGATGGGGTATGTGGTCAAAAACAATCCCGATCTGCTTCCTGACCAGAGTGGCCCCTTTCATTGAACTTGTGAAAAGGGAGGTAAGGTTTGGGGTACAGAGAATGCCCCTGAGCCCAAGTTGAGACCAGAGTGGCCCCTTTCATTTTTTCCACTGGCTTCCTCCTTACTTATTTCCAATGCAGCCACACTGACAGCTTGCAGGGAGCCCGAGGCCATCAAACCAACATGAAACGGGCCAGATTGCAGACAGCCCCCAGCCTTAAGAGACAGCAGCACCCGCGGAAGTGGCAGGTCCCTGCCTACAACGCCGCCCCTTACCCCCAGCGGAGGCTGCTCGGAGGGAAGTGTTGGACGTTTAAACTCCTGCGGCCTGCGCTGGGCGACGCCAGAGGCGATTTATTGCAGCCTCAACCCAGTACCTGCCGGCCCCCGCCTCGCAGCGAAGGGGCATCGGCCTCGCCCGCCTTGTACCAGCAGCCCCGGACCCCCGAGTGCAGACGCGACTTGCCTCGGCACAACAGCCCCTCAGGTCCCGCTCACCCCGGGCAGCCACCCGGCGAAGGGCCCTTCGCGGTGTAACCGCGCCCGCCCGACCCACGGCCACACTCTTGTGCAGCCCCGCGGAGAGACAGGCGCTGGGGCCGGGGTCGGCGGCCGGACTCCTACCTCTCTCCCCGCTCTTCCTGCAAAATGGCGCCGCGGCCAACGAATCGACTCCGGGAGCGCATCGATGAGGCGAGCGCCGAGTTCATCCAGGCGGCGGAGCGGGCTGCGCGAATCGGGGCGCTCGCGGCACCGCCTCCGCTCGGGCTCGCGAGAGCGGCGAGTCAGTCTCCGCGCAGCAGGCGGAGCAAATCGACGCACGCTGCATGGAGGAGGTTGGGGAGATCGCCGAGCCCATCGATGAGGCGGCGGCGGCGGCGGCGGCAGAAAGGGACTCGCTGGGGCTGGCGGTGCGCGCGCCGCCGCCTGGAGTTCTGTCCTGGGCAGAGGCTGCAGGGCCCAGAGCGGGCGCTGGGAGATGCGGAGAGACGGGCCCGAGCTCCAGCTGCCGTCGGGTTCTCAGCCCTGCCCCGGGACAGCGGCACGAG
The DNA here is from genome assembly GCF_013100865.1 of Trachemys scripta elegans. Classification (NCBI taxonomy): domain Eukaryota; kingdom Metazoa; phylum Chordata; order Testudines; family Emydidae; genus Trachemys; species Trachemys scripta. The sequence continues at coordinate 24,703,074 of NC_048308.1, forward strand.
AGGCCAGCACCGCTCTCCCGTCCCGCTGGGATCTCCGCCCGCAGGGAGCATGACCCGGCCCCTTCTCGCAGCCCCCAGCGGGGGAGCCCCTGGCACAGCTCAAGGCAGAGCACGGAGTCCTCGAGCTGCACTGGTGCCAGGAGTCACTAGAGAGACAAGGTAGGCCAGGTCACGTCTGTTGTTGGACCAACTTCTGTAGAGAGGAGAGACAAGTTTTCCAGCTACACATAGGGTGCCCAGATGTCCCGGTTTTATAGGGACAGTCCCGATTTTTGGGTCTTTTTCTTATATAGGCTCCTATTACCCCCCACCCCTGTCCCGATTTTTCACATTTGCTGTCTGGTCCCCCTTCCTACACAGCACTTTCCTTCAAGGGCCCATACGACTTATTACCTCACCCAGCTTGTCTCCAACATGCTGGGACCAACATGGCTCTTACAACCCTGCAAACAACCTCGCTTGGGCCTTGTCTACACTACAAAGTTTTCTCTGCAAAAATTATGCTGCTTTAATTAAAATCAGTGTTGCATGGCCACACTAGCTCCTTGTGTCAGCAGTGTGCATCTACACTAGCAGCTCTTGTGTTGATAGAGAGAGCAGTGCACCACCGTGGTAGCTATCCCACTATGCAACTGGCTGCAGGGTGCTTTGGGATTTGTTTGCAGTGCCTCATCGGGCAGGTACAGTGTCACATGATGCAGGTTTCTCAATCCCTTCAGGGAGCACCCTAGTAGATTGTCAGCCCCTTTTTCAATTTAAGGGTTTGGGGGGGAGGGAGAGAAGAGTGGTGTGTCTGGGGCACAGGAGACAATAGGCTGACCAACCTATCCTGAGGAACGGGAGGACACCCCCACCCCACATCAGCTCCTGGCTCTGCTCCACACAGCAGTCTCTCCTGAAGCAGCCCACTCTGCGTGCCTATGATTCTGTGATTCCCTCTAAGTCCTCCCACAGCCTCCTCAGCTGCTGGGAGCAGTATCTTGAGCAGCTCTTTGAGCTCTCCATGCTGAGAAATGTCAAAAAGCAACACTGCAGTCTCCCCCCCCCCCCGCAGCAATCTGCCTGGTGCTGTGTTCCTAGTGCAGGGCAGAACCAGGGGTCAGCAACATGTCCGTGGTAAAAATTTTGAGATCTATGATAATTTTTCAAGAAACGCCCCTGTAACGATGCTGGTTCTGGTGGGACCCAACTGAAAGTGCCAATTCAGGACCAATTTCTTAAAACAGGGCAGTTACAGCCCAAGGCTGGGGTTTTTTCACCTCTAAGGCAAACCAAACCAGCCAGCCAAAGAGGACTTTAGTCTCACCCCACTGGCTAACCACAAGTCACACAAGCACTTCCAGTTTTCCAGTATCACCACCAGTGCCACTCATTATGGGGATGAATGGTTATGAAAACCAATACCCCAGTAAAAGAAAAAGGGTTCTCTTGATCCTAAAGAATCAAGCCCCAGACCCAGGTCAATATACAAATCAGATCTTACCCACAAATCACGCTGTTGCCAATCCTTTAGAATCTAAAATCTAAAGGTTTATTCATAAAAAGGAAAAAGATATAGATGAGAGCTAGAATTGGTTAAATGGAATTAATTACATACAGTAATGGCAAAGTTCTTGGTTCAGGCTTGTAGCAGTGATAATTTGAACCTGCAGTTTATTCTAAGTCTCTGGAGTACATCCAGAGCTGGGATGGATCATTCAGTCCTTTGTTCAGAGCTTCAGTTTGTAGCAAAGTCCCTCCAGAGATCTGAAGCAGGATTGAAGACAAGATGGAGATGAGGCATCATGCGGGAGGTCAAACTAGATGATCATAATGGTCCCTTCTGACCTTAGAGTCTATAAGTTTGAAATACAGACCGTATAGAGCCAATATTCATAACTTCAACTACAAAATTAATACACATATAGACAGCATAATCATAACCAGCAAACCATAAACTTGTCTTAGACACCTTATTTGACCCCCTTTATACAAGATTTGGGGGCACTACAGGACTTTGGTTGCAAGCATGTTCTATATGGTCCCAGTTCAAGTCAATAATGGTGACAGCTCCACACAGAGTAATGAAGTTAGGTGGTAACTTAGTAAATGCATACATACAATTTTAAATAGCTTTTAATAAGCCAGCTGCTTCCATAACAAAACCAGAGTGAAATCCTTGGTCTATTGGAGTCAGTAGCAAAACGGTCATTGGTTTTGCTTGATTAGTTGGAAAGCATTTACCTTCTGTCTGCATTGGAATTTTAGGATGAAATTCAGACCTCACTGAAGTCAGAATTTCATCCTAAAATTCTAGTGCAGACAAAAGGTAAATGCTTTCCAACTAACCTTAGAAAATGATGTTTTGCTTGATAACATTTAACTCTGATCTTCCAGTATATCTTGTGTATCTTTGTCTGATAGATTGTAAATACTTTGGGGGCAGATACGATCTTTTTCTTGCACAGTTCCAAATATGTCAGTACTTAAAAAATAGCAAGAAGAAAATAGTAAGTATTTGAATACACCAACATCAATGGAATGGAGAAAAAACACCTGCTGTCTTCCAAGTCCTAGTATATCAAGGAGATGTGTGTGAAATCTTACCTGCTTGCATTAGGGATGAACTGTGGCCCTATCCAGCACAGCATTTAAACTTAAAATTAAGCACTTAAGGGCTTTACTGGATCAGGGCCTAAGAGGGGAAAGAATAGCAAAAACAAAGTGATATCTGAATAGACAATGGGGGGGAGAGAAATACAAAGAGAGGTCAGAGGAAGTTCTCCTGCAGCCCAATCAATATCCACAGGACTTCCTCACCTCTGCAAGTGTTCACTGAGATGCCTATCCACAGTTTGATAGTGTCTTTGTATCTGTATGCAGAGGCACCCTTGGTGTCAAAGAGCTACATTTTTGCCCTCCTCTTCCATGCTGTATATACCTGGGTATCAAGATGCTCACAGTGCAGTCCTCCACCTCCAAAATGGATTTGTTCTGAATGACCAGACTTCTCTACACTAAATGTAGTTGAAACCAGACAATCACGACATTCTTGAATGAACTCACACAGGAAAGTGATAAAAGACAAAAACACTGTATCACAGGTGGGTGAACACTTTTCACAAAGTGAACATTCTAAATCTGACCTATCAGTCCTCATCTTCAAAGGAAACCTACACACTTTCAAAGATGAGCCTGGGATCTTAAATTCATAACTTTGTTAGACACTAAAAATCATGTTCTTAATAAAGGCACTGGATTTACAGCTTAGTACAACAACGTGTACAGCTTATTACAAGAACTAACCCCCCTTTCTGTTATATAACTACAGGGGTGTTGATGGGCCACTTCACCTTGAATAGTCCCATAGAATATGTAGTAACTACTTATGCTAAATTATCTGTTTGACCTTTTATTTAGCTGTGACACAATGAATACCTTTCCCAGACCTGAAGAAGAGCTCTATGTAGCTCTCAAAAGCTTGAGTCTCAGACTGAAGTTGGTCCAATAAAAGATATTACCTCACCCACCTTGTCTCTCGGATATTCTGGTACTGATGCGCTTATAACACTGCAAACAGACTTTCCTCTGTAAGGTGAAATTGACCTGCTGAAAGAGCCTGGAAACTAGTTAAGTGCAGTCCCTGCTGTCTATTAAAAAAAGTTTATGGTCATTATTTTATTGGCACCGGCACATCCAAGATTCTCAACGTGATATTTGTAAGGATAGGCTCAGGATTTAGGTACGAGAGTACAGAGATACATGTATCTTTTATTGTAGCAGGGTGCAGTACTGTTTATGTCCACGAGGTAGCAGTAGCTGTTAACAGAAAGTCTGTGTGCAGTGCAGAAGAAAACTAAAGCTATGGTTATTTTAGGATTTGGAAATAGAATGAAGAAAAATGAAAGTGTGTATTATTATTATTGAACTAAACAAAGGAGGAGATGTTCAAAGGCACAAAGGGCAGTTAGATACCTACATTCCATTGAAAGCCAATGGGAATTGGGAGCCTAACTACCATTTTTTGTCTTTGAAAATCTCCATTACAAGTGCTGTGTGTTTTCCCAAAGCACACTCTGCAAAAATAATAATAAAAAGACTTTTGTCTTGTGTTAACAAAACCTACCAATCCTCCTTTTTTGGGGAACTGGTGTCAGATCTGCTTGGGAGGCATGAGCTTTTTCATAAAAAACCACATTGGGCTAAATGATATCATTCCATTGGCTCAGTTTTAAAATTAGGTTTATTCCTTTACTTGCTAATTCGTAACATTCATCACAGTTTGTTTCCCAGTCAGTGCAGACTGCTGAGGCTACTGTGTACATGCACATACATTAACACACTCACTGTCTGAACATGAATCTCTATTGTGTTCTGGGCCCATTATGCTGCTCTAGCACATCAAGGGAGCTGGAAGTCCAGCAGATCATCTGGCCCCCCAAGAAATTCTGCCACCATAGGAGGAATCCCCAGATGGTGTAGAGGGTGTAATGGCTTTATATTGCTCTCTACATAACCCACTGATGTAGTGGGTGAGGGTGCTCAAACTTGTACACAGAGGGTCCAGCTGGCCCAAGAAAGGGGGAAAAGCAAAGATGGCTTACAGCCACTTTTCCTCTCTCCACCCTCGGCAACCCTGCACTGAACATAGCTTGGCTAGAACAGAGGATTAGAATCTTTACACCTGTAGCTTCCAAAAGGTTCCAGCAGGTTCATGCCCGTTTCCGTATTCAATGACAATTACATTGTTGTCTGAAACAGAGAATACTTAGTTAAAGCATGCTAAAAAGCTTTAGGGCACACCAGCAGGGTCTGCATGCTAATGCTCAACACATTAGTGCACTTTAGAAATCACAACTCCATTACTCCACTATGTAGATGAGCCCTTGGTCACTCAAGTTAATAAATGTAGGCTCATTTAGGGATAGTCTCCACTACCACGTTACATTGGCAGAGGTGCACTGATGTGACTAACACATCGGGTGAAGACACTTCTGTGCCGATGGGAGAGCACTCTCACACTCCTGAGCGATGTAAGTTACATTGACTTAAGCGGTAGCGTAGACAAGCCCTATGATTCCTCCCTTTCCTTCTCTCAAATCCTGTTGTTTTTCCTTGTAGATCTCCAAAATTTGTCCCTTCATCTCTGTACCCATTTTTGAATCTCTGGTCCAGTCCCATGTTATTTTTCACTTGGACTGTGATAATGTCTCCTCTCTGACTTGAAGTTATGCACCTAATCATTTAGGTTTGCCCTTTCTTGCTGCTCAGATATCAGCCCACATCTCAAATCTCTCCACTGGGTGTCTTCTTGTCTCTTTCCACTTCAAGTTCAAGCACTCCATTCTCAGCCTCAAACCTCTGCATAGTGCCCATCTCTGCCAGCATCTTGGCTCTTGCTAAGTGTCTACTACAGACTCTCTCATGTGCTATGTTCTTCCAAGTGCTTTCACCATAAAACCATCTCCACCAAACTCCCAGTTCTGAACTTTTTCATTCTGTCCCCAAGTCTGAAATAGCCTCCCTCTTCCAGTGTGTCACTCAGCCTCTTTACGTGTTCAAGTTCCTCCCAAAGCCTTCCCTTTTTGTGCCACGTAACAGAGATAACCATTCACCCGAGCTTTCCTGCCTCCCCTCAGAATCCTATAGTTTAGCTTGCTTTACAATAGAAATATAATGCTAGAATTTGATGGCCGGGGAAACCCTTGGAACTAGCAACATGTGCCAAAGATAAAGACCCAATGCTTTACTTTTATGTAGCATTCTTTTCCCCAGCCTTTATCAGTATTTTGTCTAATTTAGATTGTGCAATCTTTGGGGCAGTGATATCCCTGGTATATCTGAAAAGCACCATGCAAACTAATGGCACTATTTAAACACTGAAATAATAATACAAATGGAAAGAGGCTTAATGCCACAAAACCTCTGTACTTTGAGGCTTGAGGGTATGTCACTCGTGCTGTAATATAGATGCATCATGCACCAACAGAAGGGATTTTTCTATTAGTGTACGAACACCACTACCTCAAACAATACTAGTTATCTTGACAGAAGCCCTCTTCCATCAGCATAGCTGAATCCACGCTGGGGGTTATGGTGGCATGATTATGTCTGTCAGGGATGTGTTATTTCTAAATGTGTAAGAGCTGTATGCTTCTTCCCTCTACAGTAGAGGGGAACCACACATAAAACATGTTAGAAGTAACAGGATTAAGAAACTTTTCTATTATTTTTGCTGTTTCATTGCTGTCTGTTCAAGGCAGTGATGTTGGTTAAATATAGGTGAATTTAAACTCCTGTCTTCAAAATAAAAAGATTAGATGTCCATATCCCTTAGCGAATGAACACTTGACATGGCCTTCAGTTTGTTTCAGTTATAAAACAGCTCCTCAGATGATTGCTTTGTTCTGATGTTGCATTATTAGCATAAAATAAATCTATAGGCTTTGGTGCCTAGCTCAAAAATCTAAAAATCAGAAAAAAAAGTATAGTAGCTTCGTTATTCATAGAAGTCACATCCATCCAGTTACAATCAGAGGGCTCCTGCTCCCACTGAATTCAGTGACAGCTTTGCTGCTAATTTCAGTCAAAGCAGGAGTAGATCTTTTATATTAAATTTTAAACAATGACAATTTCTAATTTCAGCATTTTCATGCATTCATTTTTCCACAAAACAATTGCACACAATTGCTTGGTGCATTTGGCAATTGGATTATTTCTATGTTATCACAATCAAATCTCATTTGCTTACAAATTAATAGTTGTGGTGGAACTCTGAACTTAGGTATAGAAGGATTGAAGAAATGCAATTTTAACTCTATAGAAATTTCATTTGTTTTCTTCTCACATAAAACTTTTCTAGATTCTGTTTAGTCTATATTGGCTTGGAATCAGGCAATCCCAGTTTTAACAATACCATAAGGTTAACACTTCAAGTTTCTCAAATCAGTCAATGGTTTGTCCTACTCCCCCCGAAATTTATGGCATGAACTCAAACATCAATTGCAAAGAAGTTGCTGCCATAATTCAAAGGAGACAGCAAAATCAAATGACCCAATTACATAGTTATCAAATATTAATCATGAAAATCTTTCAGTCCTTTATAGTGCCAACATTCCTCTCCCAGGGTGTCAGGAAAGTAATTAGTAGCTGGTTTTGATTAAATTCTTACCTTGGAGATGACATTTTTCAATTGGAAGAGAAATGCACACAAACAGATGATTTTTAACTGATTCTTCACTTTAAAATGTTTTGAGGCATATCTATAAATTGAGTTGGCTGAATATTTATTAATTTGCAATTGAGGAAACTTCATAACATTGGGCAGAGGCACACAGAATCCACACCAGGGACTGTTCTGAAATATATGGGCTTTACACAATACTGTAATCCAGCAACTAAAATGTTAATCATCTCACACCGTAAAAACATGGCCTAACTTGGAGTACTCTGTTCCTACAGACTACAAGTTCTACTCTATTTAATATAGCTGCATTAAGCAACATGACTCCACATCTGTCACATGTTTGTTTTCTCATTTCCTTCCCAGAGCGAGAAGCATGTGGAATGGAGTGTCTTGTTTTGGTAGGATTGGTTTTGTTGTTAATGATACCTATTGCTATGTGTTTGTGTTAGAGAAGCATCAGAGAAATATACCTTGCTCTTAGAGTCGAAAGCGGTGAGGTTTGTGATACAAGTGCCTGGGAAGAGGGATACAAGTTGATACATTTTTGCAAATAATATTCAGTATTGTATCTGTTTAAAAAGAATACAAGCCCATCCCATGGACCCAACTCCTTTGCCACCTGTATGCACCAAAGGTTCTAAATACAATACAATGGTACCACTGTGAGATGCACCATGGAAAGCTGTCTCTACAGCATTATTTAGGCAGGAAAGCTGGAGATGGAAATGAACCATAGAAGGGAACAGTATTGTGGTTGGTAGGTTCATGACTGGACAATCTCCCCTTTCTAGGGGAGTGCCAGGCAGCAGCTGTATTTGTACTTAAAGAGGTAAGGCTGGGAATGTTTTTGCCCCTCTCCTACCTCTGTGATTTCTATGTTCAAATCTTATTTATTTGGTTTATGGACAAGGGACCAGGATCTGTGTGCAGAAATTCATAGTTTTAATCCAGAAAGACCATTAGTTCATCTAGTCCAGTGTTTCTCAACCAGGGGCCCAGGGCCCTCTGGGGCACCGCAGACAGGTTTAAGGGGTTCCATCAAGCATGGCTGGTATTAGACTCGCTAGTGTCCAGGGCAGAAAGCCAAAGCCCCGCTGTGCAGGACTGTAGCCTGGGGCTCCGAGCCCCACTATCTGGGGCTGAAGCCAAAGTCTGAGCAATTTAGCTTTGTGGTGCCCCTTGTGGCATGGGGCCCTGAGCAATTACCCTGCTTGCTACCCCTTAATGCTGGCCCTGGCTTTTATCTGCAGAAAGACAGTTGTGGCACACCTGGGCCGTGGAGTTTTTATAGCACTGGGGAGGCTCAGAAAGAAAAAGGTTGAGAACCCCTAATCTAGTCTGATCTCCTGTATATCACATGCCATTCATTTTAACCCAGATACCCCTATAGTAAGAGCAAAGACTTTAGTTGGATTAAAGCACTAAAGTTTGTGACCTCCTACTGAAAAAAGTTTTCTGAGATTATGTAGCCCAAGGTCCAATGTGCTTCAGTAGGGTTACCATACGTCCGGATTTTCCCGGACATGTCCGGCTTTTGGGGGCTCAAATCCCCACCCGGGGGGAAATCCCCAAAAGCCGGGCATGTCCGGGAAAATCGAGAGGGCTCGGCCGGGGCCTCTTTGGCCGGGGCCGCGGGGCCGGGGGCATGGTGCCGAGCCGGGCCGGGCGCGCGGTGCCGGGCCGGGGTCGCAGTG